>NC_134353.1:832266561-832514061 GCF_048569485.1 Anomaloglossus baeobatrachus | reverse complement strand
TCACAAACACAGAAAAACACCTAGAAAACACCCTCAAAGGTGTCCAAAAGGTGACAAACAACTCAAACACATGGGAAAGTGACAAGGACATATACTCATGCGAAAACAAAACAGCTGGACAAGGAAAAAGAGGAGGACACACCGATATAAGAGTATATGCAAGGAAACATCGATTCCATTATTGTGCAACTTGAGCCCTGCTCATTTTAGGCTTCCAATCTGGATAAATTGCCTGAGCTCGCCACGTACGCCTTGGGGATCTTGTCGTGTCCTGCAGCCAGCGTTCTCTCGGAACCTGTCTTCAGTGCTGCTGGGGGTCTGCTGGCAGATAAGCACACGTGTCTGTCCACTGACAATGTGGACATGGCTCTCAGAGGACTTTTCTTCCCCTGGGTCAGCCAGGGGACGGGAAAGGCACGCATATTTTTGAGAGTGCTTCATGCCAAGCATCTTTTTCTTTTTCAAAAGGGGGGGTCAACCGATGCCAGTCAAGTGGGGTGTATGTGGCCCAGTTAGTGGCAACGAGGGAGACTGTGGTTGGAGTCCCCTCGCTGTGTTTCTAAAAGAACCAAGATGAACAAGTCATGTCTCTCAGAGGACTTTTCTTCCCCTGGGTCAGCCAGGGGACGGGAAAGGCACGCGTATTTTTGAGAGTGCTTCATGCAAAGCATCTTTTTCATCTTGAAAATGGGGGTCAACTGATGCCAGTCAAGTGGGGTGTGTGTGGCCCAATTAGTGTCAACGAGGGAGACTGTAGTTGGAGTCCCTTCGCTGTGTTTCTAAAAGAACCAAGATGAACAAGTCATGGCTCTCAGAGGACTTTTCTTCCCCTGGGTCAGCCAGGGGACGGGAAAGGCATGCGTATTTTTGAGAGTGCTTCATGCAAAGCATCTTTTTCTTTTTCAAAAGGGGGGTCAACCGATGCCAGTCAAGTGGGGTGTGTGTGGCCCAGTTAGTGGCAACGAGGGAGACTGTGGTTGGAGTCCCCTCGCTGTGTTTCTAAAAGAACCAAGATGAACAAGTCATGGCTCTCAGAGGACTTTTCTTCCCCTGGGTCAGCCAGGGGACGGGAAAGGCACGCGTATTTTTGAGAGTGCTTCATGCAAAGCATCTTTTTCATCTTGAAAATGGGGGTCAACTGATGCCAGTCAAGTGGGGTGTGTGTGGCCCAATTAGTGTCAACGAGGGAGACTGTAGTTGGAGTCCCCTCGCTGTGTTTCTAAAAGAACCAAGATGAACAAGTCATGGCTCTCAGAGGACTTTTCTTCCCCTGGGTCAGCCAGGGGACGGGAAAGGCATGCGTATTTTTGAGAGTGCTTCATGCAAAGCATCTTTTTCTTTTTCAAAAGGGGGGTCAACCGATGCCAGTCAAGTGGGGTGTGTGTGGCACAGTTAGTGTAAACGAGGGAGACTGTGGTTGGAGTCTCCTCGCTGTGTTTCTAAAAGAACCAAGATGAACAAGTCATGGCTCTCAGAGGACTTTTCTTCCCCTGGGTCAGCCAGGGGACGGGAAAGGCACGCGTATTTTTGAGAGTGCTTCATGCAAAGCATCTTTTTCATCTTGAAAATGGGGGTCAACTGATGCCAGTCAAGTAGGGTGTGTGTGGCCCAATTAGTGTCAACGAGGGAGACTGTGGTTGGAGTACCCTCGCTGTGTTTCTAAAAGAACCAAGATGAACAAGTCATGGCTCTCAGAGGACTTTTCTTCCCCTGGGTCAGCCAGGGGACGGGAAAGGCACGCGTATTTTTGAGAGTGCTTCATGCCAAGCATCTTTTTCTTTTTCAAAAGGGGGGGTCAACCGATGCCAGTCAAGTGGGGTGTGTGTGGCCCAGTTAGTGGCAACGAGGGAGACTGTGGTTGGAGTCCCCTCGCTGTGTTTCTAAAAGAACCAAGATGAACAAGTCATGGCTCTCAGAGGACTTTTCTTCCCCTGGGTCAGCCAGGGGACGGGAAAGGCACGCGTATTTTTGAGAGTGCTTCATGCAAAGCATCTTTTTCATCTTGAAAATGGGGGTCAACTGATGCCAGGCAAGTGGGGTGTGTGTGGCCCAATTAGTGTCAACGAGGGAGACTGTGGTTGGAGTCCCCTCGCTGTGTTTCTAAAAGAACCAAGATGAACAAGTCATGGCTCTCAGAGGACTTTTCTTCCCCTGGGTCAGCCAGGGGACGGGAAAGGCACGCGTATTTTTGAGAGTGCTTCATGCAAAGCATCTTTTTCATCTTGAAAATGGGGGTCAACTGATGCCAGTCAAGTGGGGTGTGTGTGGCCCAATTAGTGTCAACGAGGGAGACTGTGGTTGGAGTCCCCTCGCTGTGTTTCTAAAAGAACCAAGATGAACAAGTCATGGCTCTCAGAGGACTTTTCTTCCCCTGGGTCAGCCAGGGGACGGGAAAGGCACGCGTATTTTTGAGAGTGCTTCATGCAAAGCATCTTTTTCATCTTGAAAATGGGGGTCAACTGATGCCAGTCAAGTGGGGTGTGTGTGGCCCAATTAGTGTCAACGAGGGAGACTGTGGTTGGAGTTCCCTCGCTGTGTTTCTAAAAGAACCAAGATGAACAAGTCATGGCTCTCAGAGGACTTTTCTTCCCCTGGGTCAGCCAGGGGACGGGAAAGGCACGCGTATTTTTGAGAGTGCTTCATGCCAAGCATCTTTTTCTTTTTCAAAAGGGGGGGTCAACCGATGCCAGTCAAGTGGGGTGTGTGTGGCACAGTTAGTGTAAACGAGGGAGACTGTGGTTGGAGTCCCCTCGCTGTGTTTTACATGCTTTTAGAAGGGCATGACATGGCTTGGAGGTTGACTTTCAGCATCTGCAAACTGTTGGCTACCAAAATGCTGCCTTTCCAACACCTGTGGTTATAGACAATGAGGAACATACTGATGAAGATGAGGCGCAGATACCCGATTGGGATGACAACTTAAATATTCGGTCAGGGCAAGAAGAGGCTCGTTCTGAGGGGGAGGGGAGTGCAAACACAACAATTGATGATGAAGTTCTAGATCCCACCTACTGTCAACCCACAGTCAGACACTCGAGGAGGTCAACAGAGGCGGTGGAGGAGGATGCAACCGACGACGAAGTTACCTTGCGCCTTCCTGGACAGAGTCGGAGCACTGGTAGCACGTCTACAACTGCATCCTCAGCCACCACTCTGCCTCTGAGCATTATTCGGGGTGGATCAACAGGTCGCATGGCCTCTAAGCCTTGCCTAGCCTGGTCCTTTTTTGACATAGAAAAAGATCGCCCAAATTATGTGATCTGTAAAATTTGTCATGGTTCTCTTAGTAGAGGTCAAAACCTCAGCAGTTTGACAACTTCTTCCATGAATCGTCACATGAATAAATATCATATGGCCCGGTGGGAAGCTCACCGTGCTGCAATGCGGCCTAGCGGAGCGAACCATCCGCCGCCTGCCCCTTCCAGTGCATCCGCGCGCTCGTCATCTTCTAGGACTGTGGGGACAGCTGTCACACCTGTTTTTCCACCCACAACTTCCACCACTGTAACCACAACAGGCAGTTTGCTTGGTAGGTCGTCAGTTGGTTTGGAAGGGGAAACAAGTGAGTGTGTACAGCTCTCTCAGACATCGATAGCACCAACGTTGGATGAAGGCAACATCATGTCTCCGCCTGCACTTTCCTCACAAACCTGCATTTTTCCAGGGACACCCTACTCAACACCGTCTACACACAGCAGACAGATCTCTGTCCCTCAGATGTGGTCAAATAAAAGGCCACTTCCTGCGACCCATGACAAAGCGAAGAGGTTGACTCTATCCCTCTGTAAGCTGTTGGCTACCGAAATGCTGCCTTTCCGCCTAGTGGACACACAGGATTTTAGAGACCTTATGTCTGTCGCTGTGATCTAGTACAAGATGCCCAATCACCACTGCTTCTCCAAGAACAGCATGCCCGCGCTACACCAGCATGTCGCACACAACATCACCACTTCCTTGAGAAACTCTGTGTGCGACAGGGTGCATTTCAACACAGATACTTGGACCAGTAAGCATAGACAGGGTCATTACATGTCACTGACTGGGCACTGGCAAACTATGGTGAGAGATGGAGAAGGGTTTGCTGTCCAAGTCTTGCCGTCCCCACGAGTTGTTTCAATCCTTCTTCTGTATGTATAAGTTAATACACTGCTTCTGCCTCTTCAACCTCGTGTGGGTCCTCCACCTTGGCGCAAACCCTGTGTGGTCAGGCCACCCTTCCTTGTAACTGCGCACAAGCACTACCACACACCTCCTTACTATGCTGGCAGCAGAGCTCAATGCCATCAGGCGGTCAAAGTTTTACTTTGAAATGTATGGGAAATGTGAGTCACACCGCTGAGAAGTTGTGGACGGTTAGCTCTGGATACCGAGTTTCATCAATGGTTGTCTCCACTCAACCAGCAGCCAGGGAAGGCCGGGTGCGACAATGATGCAAACATGGGTGCGGCCCTTCGCTGTGACAATGTGACACACATGGCTTGTGTGGTTCACGTGTTGAACCTGGTTGTCCAGCAATTTTTAAAGCACTATCCTGGACCACATGGCCTTCTGCAGAGAGCACGGTGTAACGCCTTCCTTGATCCACACACTCAGATGGGCTGTTAATGATAGGCTAGAGGGAAGCCACTCACCAAGCAGGACCCCTAGAACCCTGAAACCCTTTAACCCCTATACAGGGATTAGGAATTGCACAGGGCCCAAGGTGATTAATACCTGTGGAAGGCTGCAGTTCCAGAGAATAGTAGTCAGGCAGGGTCAAAACATTAATTGAGGAACAGGAACAGAATGGGACGGCCAGGACTTAATCAGAAAACAAGCAGAGGTGAAATGCGGATCGGCCAACAAGGTACATAAACAGCAAGCAGGAAAAGTAGTCAGGTAACAAGCACACAAAATCATAAAACTGAACTGGGGGTAAAAGTAACCAGAGGTCATAGCTATGTCTGGCAGTGGTCTGCAGACAGGATGGGCATAAAAAAGGGTGTGGTGTCTTCCCATTGGTTGTAGCTGAATGATGGTATTTCATCTGTGAGATACCCACCAGCTACATTCAGCCAGAGATTCTGCATCTGTCAAGGTAATGGAGCCCAGTGGGTGAGCATAACCTGCGTCCACCTGCGCCGCTGGCATCGACTCCTCTCCCATCATCAGCACTATTCATGAAAGGAACACGTTGTTACCTGGCGACCGGAGTACAAATTGACGGAGCGGACTCCGTTGGTGACTTAACAGCCGTGTGCGGCAATGATGCAAACCTGGCTGCGGGCCATCGTCAGGGCAATGTGACACACGTGCCTTGTATGGCTCACGTGTTGAACCGAATTCTCCAGCAATTTTTAAAACACCATCCCGGCCTACATGGCCTTGTGCAGCGGGCACGCTCGCTATGTGCTCACTTCCATCGTGCGCACACAGCAGCTCAACAACTTTCATCACTCCGGAAGTCTTAGGGTCTGGCAGTTAAACGCCGGAAATGCGATGTTCCGACACGCAGGAATTGGAATCTGCACATGTTGCAGCGTGTGTGGCAGCACCGCAGAGCCCTGCTGAAATACGGTATGACATATAGCCTGGGATAACTTGATCAAGAGGTGGTGCAGATCACGCTGCTGGAGTGGTGTCAGATCAAGGACCTATGCACCCTGCTACACAATTTACAAATGTCGACGATGATGTTTAGCACTGGCAATGTCATTCTCAGCGTGACAATTCTGGTCATCTACATGATGGAGCACACTGTAATTATTATTCGGAGTCAGGTGTTGGGACAAGAGGAAGGGGAGGAAGTACAGGAGGAGTCATATGCGGAAGGGATAACAAGATCTACGAGGTCCAGATGGTCAGCGGCACCTATGCGGCATTCATGGTGAGGGAGAGGGATTAACAAGGGCGCATAGTATCAGCAAAAAGTGTTGATGAAAGTGCAGGAGCCCATGAAGAAATGGAGGACGAACTGGCGATGGGCATGGAAGACTCAGCAGATGAGTGAGAGCTTGCTCACATTTCGGTTGTGCGAGGTTGTGGGGAGAGGGCAGAGGAAGGATGCACGATTCTCACCTCTCTGCCACCAACACACCAAGGACTTGGTCCTCCTGGATGCACAAGACACATGAGCGCCTTCTTGCTGCACTACCTACATGACCCTCGGATTGTATGAATTCGAAGTAATCCTGAATACTGGGTTGCCACACTGTTAGATCCCCGGTACAAGACAAAATTTGGCGAACTAATTCCTGCCATAGAAATGGACGCACGTATACAGAAGTATCTGCAGAATGTGGTACGCAATCTTAGATCTACTTTTCCACTAAACACCAGTGCTGCACAGAGTGAATCTCAACGCTTTGTCATGGATAGGAGGAAATGGTCTTTTACTTGTCCACATCGGAGGGACCGAGGGATGGCTGCTGTGCTGAGATGGCGTTGAGTACGGTGTCCCTGCAGAGTTGCACTTTTGGTCATATATCAAAATGAGTTGAAAAAGGACAGATGCTGGTGGAAAGGGGAACAGGTGTGTTGGAAAGGGGAAAAAAGTTTTGGTCCGTGGATTTGGTGGTTAAGCAACTGTAACATTTGCTGAAGAAACACCATCTGTTACAGTGGGACTGGCAGATTTGGATAAAGTGGTATATACTATGTTACCGCTATATAACGAAAATTAATAAGAAAAGAAAGAGAAAGGTATATATCCCCATCAGCAGTCAGTGTCCACCGTGCTCCCAGTTGGAAAAGGAGAGGTTGGCAACTGGAAGGTTTGGTGGAGGATACAGAGCTGTGTGGCTATGAAACTAATAGTAGCCTGAACCGAGTTAGACGCCATTCGGATCTGGAGACTTTGAGCCCTGTTAGCGTCACAGGGTCCACATGCCCACCCAGCCCAGGAACTCCCTGTTAACAACACAGGGGCCATTGAGTACGCTGACCGTGTCCGTAGGGGCACACCTGTGGACAGCAGGCGCATCAGCAGCAGCAGGCCTGTTAATGCCACTGGGCTGCACAAGCAGGACTGGTAGGACAGGAGCTGGTCTTAACCGTTCTGCGTTACCAACTGTGGTGGTGGCCTGCATCGACACCCTATCCCTGCCTACCTCTGGCCTAAAGCCGCAATGGGTTCAACACATGGAGTTGTGCTCTTTCGTAGCATAATAGAAGACTGCGCACCTCCTTGTTGGCTCCAGCCCCTTTTATAACCTGGGTCCGCCCCAAACCAGGGTGAACCACAATGCACCTCCTGGAGACAAAAGTAGAGTGACATGTCATGAGTGGCATAACTAGTGTCCTATTTGGAACCGCAACTTCAATGATGACCTCATGGCTGCCATGACCCAAACACCTCACCAGTCATCATCTGACCATCAATAATGCGGTGACAAGTCATAGGGGTGGGCCTCTGCAAGCCATTTGGGAGGACACCTGATGCCCTGTGGTCTATATGGGACCCCCACATCAGGGGCAGGGCCAAAGAGTTCATTACCGGACCTAGTCTCTGATGCAGGAAGTGCCTGAGCATGCTCAGTAGCATGAAATACAGTCTCTGAAAAAAGACTATCAGC
Source organism: Anomaloglossus baeobatrachus (assembly GCF_048569485.1). Classification (NCBI taxonomy): domain Eukaryota; kingdom Metazoa; phylum Chordata; class Amphibia; order Anura; family Aromobatidae; genus Anomaloglossus; species Anomaloglossus baeobatrachus. Next base: position 832,506,508 of record NC_134353.1, on the reverse strand, counting down.
TTTAGCATGGTGTCTAGGCACAAAACAGGACTTAGACCCGGCACGGAATGCAAGCACCTGTGCAAAGAGGCTTTTCACACTTAGTGTGGGAGCATGCGCTGTATCCCGAAATGAAGACTTAGCGTCAGGAATAACACAGTCAGGCTGAGCATACTCACTAGGCGAAACACTGTAATTATGCTGCAGCTGGGGTAAATCGGCACACGCATGCGCACTAGCTGCCTCTCCACACTCAGACGTGGAGGGGAAATTGCTCTTGGAGATGCTGTCTATGAACAGAAGGAAAAGCTAAAGGAAGCCTGACTTTCTATCCCTCCGAATTATGAAATGCAGCAATTAATTCCATGAGTTTGCTATAACATTAGCGTAGCAAAATGTGCATGAGGGTGTCATGTAGAGGTGCTATAAATAGCTTGTCACCAGTGGGGCACTAATGGAATACAACAGCCAGTTCTATGATGCCACTAAATGGCAGTATTTTTTGCTATCATTATAGCTTATTAAAAACAGAGCAGGAGGGTGTCATGCAGAGCTGCTGCACATAGATTTGCAGTAGTGTGACTAGACAAAAGTACAATAGCCACGTTTAGGATGCCACTAGGTACACTGACTGTTTGCTAGTATAATGGCTTAGTTTAAAAAAGTTGGAGTGTGCAATGCAGGCAGACATGCTGCAAATATCTTTACAATAGTGTGAATAGACAAAAGTACAATAGCCACGTTTAGGATGCCACTAGGTACACTGACTGTTTGCTAGTATAATGGCTTAGTTAAAAAAAGTTGGAGTGTGCAATGCAGGCAGACGTGCTGCAAATATCTTTACAATAGTGTGAATAGACAAAAGTACAATAGCCACGTTTAGGATGCCACTAGGTACACTGACTGTTTGCTAGTATACTGGCTTAGTTAAAAAAAGTTGGAGTGTGCAATGCAGGCAGACATGCTGCAAATATCTTTACAATAGTGTGAATAGACAAAAGTACAATAGCCACGTTTAGGATGCCACTAGGTACACTGACTGTTTGCTAGTATAATGGCTTAGTTAAAAAAAGTTGGAGTGTGCAATGCAGGCAGACATGCTGCAAATATCTTTACAATAGTGTGAATAGACAAAAGTACAAAAGCCACGTTTAGGATGCCACTAGGTACACTGACTGTTTGCTAGTATAATGGCTTAGTTAAAAAAAGTTGGAGTGTGCAATGCAGGCAGACATGCTGCAAATATCTTTACAATAGTGTGAATAGACAAAAGTACAATAGCCACGTTTAGGATGCCACTAGGTACACTGACTGTTTGCTAGTATAATGGCTTAGTTAAAAAAAGTTGGAGTGTGCAATGCAGGCAGAGGTGCTGCAAATATCTTTCCACTAGTGTGACTACACAAAAGTACAATAGCCACGTTTAGGATGCCACTTGGTACACTGACTGTTTGCTAGTATAATGGCTTAGTTAAAAAAAGTTGGAGTGTGCAATGCAGGCAGAGGTGCTGCAAATATCTTTCCACTAGTGTGACTACACAAAAGTACAATAGCCACGTTTAGGATGCCACTAGGTACACTGACTGTTTGCTAGTATAATGGCTTAGTTAAAAAAAGTTGGAGTGTGCAATGCAGGCAGATGTGCTGCAAATATCTTTACAATAGTGTGAATAGACAAAAGTACAATAGCCACGTTTAGGATGCCACTAGGTACACTGACTGTTTGCTAGTATAATGGCTTAGTTAAAAAAAGTTGGAGTGTGCAATGCAGGCAGACATGCTGCAAATATCTTTATAATAGTGTGAATATACAAAAGAACAATAGCCACGTTTAGGATGCCACTAGGTACACTGACTGTTTGCTAGTATAATGGCTTAGTTAAAAAAAGTTGGAGTGTGCAATGCAGGCAGAGGTGCTGCAAATATCTTTCCACTAGTGTGACTACACAAAAGTACAATAGCCACGTTTAGGATGCCACTAGGTACACTGACTGTTTGCTAGTATAATGGCTTAGTTAAAAAAAGTTGGAGTGTGCAATGCAGGCAGACGTGCTGCAAATATCTTTACAATAGTGTGAATAGACAAAAGTCCAATAGCCACGTTTAGGATGCCACTAGGTACACTGACTGTTTGCTAGTATAATGGCTTAGTTAAAAAAAGTTGGAGTGTGCAATGCAGGCAGACATGCTGCAAATATCTTTACAATAGTGTGAATAGACAAAAGTACAATAGCCACGTTTAGGATGCCACTAGGTACACTGACTGTTTGCTAGTATAATGGCTTAGTTAAAAAAAGTTGGAGTGTGCAATGCAGGCAGAGGTGCTGCAAATATCTTTCCACTAGTGTGACTACACAAAAGTACAATAGCCACGTTTAGGATGCCACTAGGTACACTGACTGTTTGCTAGTATAATGGCTTAGTTAAAAAAAGTTGGAGTGTGCAATGCAGGCAGAGGTGCTGCAAATATCTTTCCACTAATGTGACTACACAAAAGTACAATAGCCACGTTTAGGATGCCACTAGGTACACTGACTGTTTGCTAGTATAATGGCTTAGTTAAAAAAAGTTGGAGTGTGCAATGCAGGCAGACGTGCTGCAAATATCTTTACAATAGTGTGAATAGACAAAAGTACAATAGCCACGTTTAGGATGCCACTAGGTACACTGACTGTTTGCTAGTATAATGGCTTAGTTAAAAAAAGTTGGAGTGTGCAATGCAGGCAGACATGCTGTAAATATATTTCCACTAGTGTGACTACACAAAGGTACATTAGCCACGTTTAGGATGCCACTAGGTACACTGAGTGTTTGCTAGTATAATGGCTTAGTTATAATGAGTTGGAGTGTGCAGAGGACAGGAGGGTACAGTGCCAGGATTGTGGGTATGGGTAGCGGAATGGAAGCCTGCCTTTCTATTCCCTCCTAATGGTGAAATGCAGGGAGGAAATCCCTGACCTTGGCTACACAGACGCTGTCGCTGTTTTCAGGACCTGTCACCTATGGCTCTGACCCTGCCGGTTTGAGCCCTTAAAAGGACTGATAGAAAGTGCTCTCCCTAAGCTGTCTAACGCTGTGTATGGAGCGCATACAGCTGTATCGGCGATAGGACTCAGGAGGACGGAGCTGCGACAGTGATGTCTGACACCAAAGACGCAGAAGAGATAATGGCGTCCTGGAGGAAAATGTCTGGTTTTATAATGCAGGGACATGTGACATGGACATCCTATCACACATGCCGTTGCTTCTCTGGCTAAAAGTCCACTTAGCTGTGTGTGTGTCTGGGATTGGCTGACATGCTGGCCCGCCCCACTACACGCGCGCGCTTTGGGAAGGAAGACAAGGAAAAAAAAAAAAAATGGCGATCGCCATTATAGAAACAGCAGTGATCTGAAGGCGCTGTTCACGCACACTATACACTGAAATGTCATAATAGTGTGATTCACAGAGTGACTTACACTATTACAGCGGAAACCAAGCTAGGAATTAGCTGTTTTTTTGCTGCTAGAACCGTTCTTGAACGTTTCTAGAACTATCGAGCTTTTGCAAAAAGCTCGAGTTCTAGTTCGATCTAGAACAGGCCCCAAAATCACTCGAGCCTAGAACTGGAGAACCTCGAACCACGAACCGCACTCAACTCTAATAGTTATATTGTGTGTGTGTATATAGTTATATAGTGTGTGTGTGTGTGTGTATATAATGTGTGTGTGTGTGTATAGTTATATTGTGTGTGTGTGTGTGTATATATAGTTATATTGTGTGTGTATGGTTATATTGTGTGTGTGTGTGTGTGTGTGTGTGTGTAAATAAATATATATATATATATATATATATATATATATGATCCAACCCCATCCAGGTGTACAGTAGTGCCTATACTATATTATTTATTGCCTTACTTTTACTGATGTGATGCTCACCATACTTCAGTTTGGTCCTGGCATTACAAACAAAGTCTCCCATATCTCAAGGACTTGCAGTGATGTAATGAAGAGGCGGGCACTATGCTGTTCTGTGCTGCTCTGGCCACCCCTCTGCATTACATCACTGTAGGTCCTTGTCAGCTACGGGAGACTGTTTCTAGTGCAGAGGAAGGATCAAAGTGAAAGTAATTTGAGCCCTCAGCACAGAGACTGCGGCTGTGCTGTGAAGGTATGCCGTGCTCTGGCCCGGACATTGCAGTGATCTGCACTTCCTCCAGGCCAGACATGAGTGCAGCGGCCCCCTGCTCCTGCCTCCTAAACAGTGAACACACAGTCTCCCCAGCCGCTGCAGGAAGCCGGGGGCTGGAGCTCCCACGTGTGACCGCTGTTTACATTAAACAAGTATTCATTAGCTGCTCCTCACACCCGCTGACTGCAGAGAGAGGTGGGCGGGGAGCAGCTAATGAATATTCATTTACTTTAAGCAGCGGGCACACGTGGTTTTCCCAGCCGCCTGCATCCTGCAGCAGTGACCCTCCCTGCCTCCTGTGATCCCACTGCATAGCGCTGACTCCCCACAACTCCTTCAGACCATAAAACGCACCCCATACTTTCCTCTCAAATTTGGAGGAAAAATGTGCATCTTATGGTTCGAAAAATACGGGTAAATGTTGTTAATTTCAAGAGGATGTTTTCAGACAGTTTTCAGTATCCACTAAAAGGAAAGAAAAATAGCCCCCACCATCATTTAGAGTAAGGGTCCCGTTACACGTAGCGATGTTCTAGTGATCCCAATAACAATACGACCTGGTCAGGATCGCTGGTACGTCGCTACATGGTCGCTAGTGAGCTGTCAAGCAGGCAGATCTAATTAAAGACACAGCAACAATACGGCAATCCGTATAACGACCTCGGCGGTCGTTGGGACCCTGTCACACAGCAACTATTCTGACCACTCAGACCTCGATAGAACGCTGAGTTCTGAGTCGCCAACGAGGTCGCTCATTGTTGTTATGGTATCAAACACATCGATGCATGCTGCCGAGCGGGACACCAATGATTAAAAAATAAACCAGGACATTCAGGTACAATCGGCGATATCGCAGCGGGGGGCCGGTTGCTGCTATGTGTCACACATAGCGAGATCGCTAGCGAGGTCGTTATTGCATCACAAAACGTGACGTTTCAGTGATCTCGCTAACGACATCGCTATGTGTAACGGGGCCTTAAGTTTCTCAGTTTGTCAAATGTAAAGATAAAGCTCTAATCTCCTGGTCTAACCTCCTGCATGAGTCAGTTTGGATGAGGATGGGGTGGTGGCAGCACAGCTGGGTTTAGCTTTGTCATGTAACGCCCCAGCAGCGGTCGAACCACTCCGATCCGGATGTCACTGCTCGTGGCTCGAGGGTCTCCGGACCCGGGGGCTAAGGGTCACACCCGAATGAAGAAGGGGCTATTTACAGGAGAGATTTAGTTTGTGATGCCACCCGTGGTGTGCGGTAATAGGGAGTACCACCGCTGCCGTTGGGAGTACCCGGAGTGATGGAGTGGGGCAGCTAGATGCCGCTACCCTTCACAGGTAGGGAAAGGCCCCGGGACCCCGGATGGTGGAATCGAGTGCAGGGGGAGTGCAGGCTCGCTGGTTGCAGGGGTTAATCAGGTACTCACTCAGAAACAAAGCAGACGCTAACAACGTGGTAAACCAAGTCCCTGGGTGCCGCTGCCCTCTTGGGGAGATCATCCGAGTCCCGTCCCCTGCAGTACTGCCTGGTGGTCTGTGGCCTGCCTCCTAGCACCGTATTTTAGAGTGTCCTTTGTGGCCCATCAGCTTGGAGCTTTCCGGGTCCCGCTCCCCACTGTGGCTAAGTAGAAGACCTTGCTCTCATGAGCTCCCGCTTGGGATTTCAGTGGACTGCTTTGCTTGGAAAGCCCTATCCCCTTCGTTGCGCTAGTGTCCCCGATCTCTGAGCTTCTTGGGAACAATCCATATAGGCCCTGTCCTCTGCAGGTTAATTGCTGGGTTGCTTGAAGCTTCTCCCCGACCTAGGGTCCGTGTACCCCGTCGTGCCTTCGGACCCAGACCGGTAATTAGGCCCAGGCTGCTGACCATCCTCCAAGACAGGTCCAGGCACCTAGCCTCAATTTCCTGTGAACAGGGGTCCAACTCCTCTAGGTCCAGACCCCCGTCTGCGACCTAGTTTGCTTTTCCCCTGGGAGCTCCAAATCCCAGCTTCCTCAGAGCTCCTCACAGCTCGAGGGCTACCACTCAACTGACTTGACACCTCCCACCTTCCTGCCTGACCCCTAGGTGGGCGGACCTATTCCAGCTTAAGCAACCCACTGTTGTGCCTGACAGGGTGTGGTGCAAGGTGTATCTAGGATTTGTGAATGCTGGTGGAGGCAGTTCTGCAGGTTGGGTTCCCAGAATTATGGGGAGTTGAATCCTTCACTCGGAGAGAAAGATTGTGCAGAACCCTGTGACGACCTGACTAATCCAAGGCATCACAGTCACATTACAAATATCACAGTGATTACGAAGAAAGCTAGCGACAGGGGCTCCTAGACTGACCCTCAGGCTAAGAGACCTTAGCTATCCCTGATCTCAGAGTTACCTCTGAAGGTGAAGCTGTCTCAGCCGCCTGCCTGACCCTGCTCCTGACAGCCTTGATCTTATACTCCACAAAAAGACAAAAAGAGCTTAGGTAGAAAATAAGAGCAGGGAGGAAACAACAAGACAATGGAAGGACTCTACAGCAACACCAAGCACAAAGCAATGCAATCACCAGCAGGACTGGGTCACAACAGCACACAGACCAACACAGCAATAAACAATAGTTGGCGTGAGAGGACAGGTTCCATCATCTTAACTAGGAAGGGAACAAGTGTGATAGGCTTCCAACAACATGTGATTCCAGAATTAACAAGAAGGGTAGCTGAGGTTAACTCTTGTTAGTCTGAACATGAATGAGCCCACATCTGGTTGACTCCCAAACCTGAATGTGTAGCTCACAAGCACCGAAGAAACTAAGAAACCATAGGGTGAAGTGTCATGATCTGTAATGTGAACAGCGACTAATGCTGCCTTGAAAATCAGTGTACAAAACTCGTAGTGACAACAAACCCTTCTATCAGCTTTGCTTTTCTCCTAGCTCTGTTACCTCAGCAATACTGACCCTCAGTCACATTGTCCAGAGATGTGTTAGTAATCAGACACTGAGTAACCTGCTGTAAGCTATGACGTTTCTCTCCTTTCAGTATTGCTTCCTAATTATAATAGGTCAAACTTATACAGGGGATAAAAAGTTCATGCCCCCAGTAGAGACTGATAATGCCCACTTGAGCTTAGCAATGTTTAACTTATTAGGAGCCAAATAATTTGATTGCTAATATTGCCACAATGGAAAGGGAAAATAAAACATAAATACAGCGGGTAAAATAAGTATTGAATGCGTCACCAATTTTCCAAGTAAATATATTTCTGAAAGTGCTATTGGCATGAATTTATCACAAAATGTCAGTTAGGCTAGTTTCACACTTGCGTTGGACGGGATCCGTTGCCATCCGCAGCCTTGAGGAATTACGGTAACCGTTACAGGAAACCGTTATATTCCTCATAGACTTCTATTAGCTACGGATAGCAACGGATGGTCTTGCATTGGATGGAACGCTGCATGTAACGTTTTTTTGAGCAGCGGAAACCTTTATTTTTCACTGCGCATGCTCTTTTTTTTTATCACAAACTTTATTTTATTTCTCGGTGTCTGAACGTTCAGCTGAGCGCTCGGCCGCCGGCATGTCAGGGTGCCCAGCTGAGCGCTCGGCCGCCGGCATGTCAGGGCGCTTAGCTGATCCGCCGGCATGTCAGGGCACTCGGCTGAGCGCTCGGCCACCAGAATGTCAGGGCACTCAACTGAGCGCTCGGCCGCCGGCATGTCAGGGCACTCAGCTGAGCGCTCGGCCGCCGGCATGTCAGGGCACTCAGCTGAACGCTCGGCCGCCAGCATGTCAAGGCACCCAGCTGAGCGCTCGGCCGCTGGCATGTCTGTGCGCCCAGCTGAGCGCTCGGCCGCCGGCATGTCAGGGCGCCCAGCTGAGCGCTCGGCCACCGGCATGTCAGGGCGTCCTGCTGAGCGATCGGCCACCGGCATGTCAGGGCGCTTAGCTGATCCGCCGGCATGTCAGGGCACTCAGCTGAGCGCTCGGCCGCCAGCATGTCAGGGCACTCAGCTGAGCGCTCGGCCGCCGGCATGTCAGGGCACTCAGCTGAGCGCTCGGCCACCGGCATGTCAGGGTACTCAGCTGAGCGCTCGGCCGCCGGCATGTCAGGGCACTCAGCTGAGCGCTCGGCCGCCGGCATGTCAGGGCACTCAGCTGAACGCTCGGCCGCCAGCATGTCAAGGCACCCAGCTGAGCGCTCGGCCGCTGGCATGTGAGAGCGCTCGGCCGCCGGCTATTAAGAGCGATCAGCTGATCGTTCACAATAGTCGGCTGCCGGTAAACTGTAAGAAGAAAAGAAACTGCGCATGCTCTTTTTTTTTTTTTTTTATCACAAACTTTATTTTATTTCTCGGTGGCCGAACGTTCAGCTGAGCGCTTGGCCGCCGGCATGTCAGGGTGCCCAGCTGAGCTCCTGACCGCCGGCATGTCAGGGCGCCCAGCTGAGCGATTGGCCGCCGGCATGTCTGTGCGCCCAGCTGAGCGCTCGGCCGCCGGCATGTCAGGGCGCCCAGCTGAGCGCTCGGCCACCGGCATGTCAGGGCGTCCAGCTGAGCGATCGGCCGCCGGCATGTCAGGGCGCTTAGCTGATCCGCCGGCATGTCAGGGCACTCAGCTGAGCGCTCGGCCGCCAGCATGTCAGGGCACTCATCTGAGCGCTCGGCCGCCGGCATGTCAGGGCACTCAGCTGAGCGCTCGGCCACCGGCATGTCAGGGCACTCAGCTGAGCGCTCGGCCGCCGGCATGTCAGGGCACTCAGCTGAGCGCTCGGCCGCCGGCATGTCAGGGCACTCAGCTGAACGCTCGGCCGCCAGCATGTCAGGGCACTCAGCTGAGCGCTCGGCCGCCGGCATGTGAGAGCGCTCGGCCGCTGGCTATTAAGAGCGATCAGATGATCGTTCACAATAGTCGGCTGCCGGTAAACTGTAAGAAGAAAAGAAAAAAAAAAGCTTTCTGTTATTTTGGACGATCCGTAGCATTGCGTTGTGCCACTATATGCAACGCATCCGTTGCATCCGTCACACAACGCAATGCTACGGATCCCGTCCAACGCAAGTGTGAAACTAGCCTTAACACCCATCCAATCCACACAGGTAGAGAAATCAAACCATAGATGTCCATACATTCAATGATGTGCAGTAATTAGAAATTACGAAAGGAAAAAGTATTGTACATGCTTACTGAAATTTATTTAATACTTCGTACAAAAGCCTTTGTTAGTAATGACAGCTTCAAGACACCTCCTGTATGGGCAAACTAGTCACATGCATTACTCAGGTGTGATTTTGTCCCAGTCACATCCATTACTCAGGTGTGATTTTGTCCCAGTCACATGCATTACTCTGGTGTGATTTTGTCCTATTCTGGCATACAAACACTCTTCAAATCCTGAAGTTTCCAAAATGGGCTCCTTCTGTGAACTCTGAGCTTTAGTTCCTTATATAGATTTTCTATTGGATTCATTTCACATAATTGTCTGGGCCATTCTAGCAGCTTTATTTGCGTTCTCTGAAACCAATTGAGAGTTTCCTTGGCTGTGTGTTTGGGATCATTGCCTTGCTGAAATGTTCACCCTCATTTCATGATCCTGGTAGGTGACAACAGATTTTTATTAAGAATGTCTTGATACATTCATCATTCCTTTAATTATATGAAGTTTGCCTGTGCTGTATGCTGAAAAACAGCCACACATCATGATGCTCCCACCTAAAAACGTCACTTTTGGTGTGATATTTTGGGGGTAATATGCAGTGCCTTTTGACCTCCAAACATGTTTTCTATTGTGGCATCTAAAAAGTTCAGTTTTCGTCTCATCTGACCAAATTATATTATCCCAGTATCTCTCTATGTTGTTGATAAACTTTAAACGTGTTATGTAGGGGACGATTGGATATAAAATTATATGATGCCAATCGTCGCCCGAAGTCCGCCGAGCAGATGACAAGGCCGCTATGGGACTGGAGGACGGATACAGCAACTAAGGAAAACCCAAATATGAACGAAGGGCACACCCCAATATGTAGCATGTCCCTGTTGACTTCACAGGTACACGTGTGCTGGTTACGTGTGTATAGACACATCAGACCAACAGGTGACCCAGTTAACCTCACTGGGACACCAGGGACATAAACCTGGAACCGGTCACGTGCATATGGGGCACAACTGACCGTAAACAGGTATACAGGTATCGATCACGTGCATAGAGGCACGTCAGACAGAGCTAACTACCCAATTGGTGTCGCTGGGTACACAGCCACTGATACACACACACACACGTCTGCCACAAGCAATGCAGACCACCGGTCACATGTGTACGGGACACGTCAGGCCAAGAGGGTAACCAGCTAGTGATACTGGAGCACCGACATGTCATGATGACCAATCAGCGGCTGCCACTTCATCGCTGATATCACTAATGTACGGAATAACCTCAAATTCCAATTAAAATGATTATCTTTATTGATATATATTAAAAAATGAAAAAAACACCCCGTGATATTGCACACGTAGGGTCACATAAGAGGGGGAGCTGAAATGTATGGGGTCCCTACAACTCCCTAAGGGGACCTTGCTCCTACCTGCCAACGGAGGGTTTGACACCGTAACTGTTTTGGGCGCCCCCGTTCCACGACGGCTGTCTCTCACTATGCCCTAACTAATTAGTGAATTTAATATAAATTACACTCTTGGTGGCCACACACTAGTAATCATGCATACAAGATATTGGTAATTTTCAATATATGTCAGACTACAGAATGCTTCCAAAAAATTGGAAGAAAAAAATGACAATTTTCTATGTGTGTCAGACTATAAATTACTTCCAAAAAGTTGAAAACAACTAAACAGGACCAAAAAGAGGAGAATCACAACTGAACACGATGTGTGCCGTTCCATCAGATGGTGATTAATAATAATAATAATAATAATCTTTATTTCTATAGCGCCAACATATTCCGCAGCGCTTTACAATTCAGGAGGAACATATACATATCATATACATAAACATATACAAACAAGTAACAATTATAGAGGCTACAATATTTAAAAGGAAAAATGGCAACCCTGCTCGTGAGAGCTTACAATCTACAATGAGATGGGGGGAGGGGCAAGGTACAAGTGTTTATTTAAAATGACAATCCAGCCAGCTCATGGGGGATAGATGATGGCTTCCTGGACCAGTTGGCAAGAGCCTTGAGATGCATTTGGGTGCCAAGGAGTTTGACGTGGGGTTATGTTCTGAGAAGTTGTAGAGGGATTATGTGAAATTAGTTTGGCTAGGCAGTGTGATAGGCCGCCCTAAAAAGATGCGTTTTTAGGGAGCGTCTGAAGCTGAGTAAGTTGTGATTTGTCCTAACTTCTTGGGGTAGAGCATTCCAGAGGTTTGGTGCAGCTCGGAAGAAGTCTTGGATTCGGGAGTGGGAGGTTCGAATTAGTGTGGATGTTAGTCGAAAGTCATTTGCAGAGCGTAGAGAACGGGTGGGATGATAGACAGAGAGGAGGGTGGAGATGTAGGAGGGTGCTGCACTGTGGAGAGCTTTGTGGGTGAGAACAAGCAGTTTGAATTGGATCCTGTGATATATGGGCAGCCAGTGCAATGACTGGCACAGCGCAGAGGCGTCCGAGTAGCGGTTAGCCAGATAGGTGACCCTGGCTGCTGCATTAAGGATGGACTGTAGAGGGGAGAGTCTAGTTAGGGGGAGACCAATTAATAGAGAGTTACAGTAGTCAAGGCGAGAGTGGATCAGGGCCACGGTGAGGGTTTTTGTCGTTTCCATTGTGAGAAAGGGGCGGATTCTAGAGATGTTCTTAAGGTGCAAGCGGCAGGTGCGGGCAAGAGATTGTATGTGGGAGGTGAAGGAGAGATCGGTGTCTAGTATAACACCCAGACAGCGGGCCTGCAGCCTAGGACTTATCGCTGTGCCACACACAGAGAGGGAGATGTCAGGTTTAGGAAGGTTGGGAGATAGAGGGAAAAGAAGAAGTTCAGTTTTGGAAAGGTTAAGTTTCAGATAGAGAGCAGACATGATGTTGCAAACTGCAGTCAGGCAGTCACTTGTGTTCTGTAGTACAGCGGGGGTGAGCTCAGGGGATGAGGTGTATAGCTGTGTGTCATCAGCATAAAGATGGTACTGAAAGCCAAATCTGCTGATGGTCTGTCCAATTGGGGCAGTGTAGAGGGAGAACAGAAGAGGGCCAAGGACTGAACCTTGAGGGACCCCAACAGTGAGAGGAAGAGGAGAAGATGTGGAGCCAGCAAATGATACACTGAACGAGCGGCCAGAAAGATAGGAAGAGAACCAGGAAAGCACAGTGTCCTTTAGGCCAATAGAATGGAGCATAGAGAGAAGGAGATGGTGGTCAACAGTGTCGAAGGCTGCAGAAAGGTCAAGAAGAATAAGCAGCGAGTGGTCACCGTTACGTTTTGCTGTCAATAGGTCATTGGTCACTTTGACAAGAGCAGTTTCTGTTGAGTGTAAAGGGCGGAAGCCAGACTGTAAAGGATCTAGAAGAGAGTGAGAGGAGAGGTAGCGGGTGAGAAGAGAGTAGACCAGGCGCTCCAAGAGTTTAGAGATGAAGGAGAGATTGGAGACTGGTCTGTAGTTGCTTGTGCAGGACGGATCGAGAGAAGGTTTTTTTAATAATGGAGTAATAATAGAGTGTTTGAGGGAGGAAGGGAAGATACCAGAAGAGAGAGAGAGATTGAAGATTTTAGTTAGGTGAGTGGTGACAACCGGAGAGAGTGTCTGGAGTAGGCGTGAGGGGAAGGGATCAGTAGGGCAAGTGGTAGGATGAGAAGAAGAGAGGAGCCTGGAGACTTCCTCCTCTGTGACTGGGTCAAATGTGGAAAGTGAGCTGGATGGGATGTGGCGAGGGATGGGATTCACAACGCTTAGTGACTGGGAGCTGATCTCTTGGCGGATGTTTTCTATTTTCTCTGTGAAATACGAGGCCAGGTCATCAGCATGAAGGTCTGTGATAGGGGTCTGTGCTTTGGGACTGAGGAGGGAGTGTAAGGTGTCAAAGAGCTTTTTTGGATTGTTGGCTAGTGAGGAGATAAGGGTGGTGAAGTAGGTCTGTTTGGCGAGGTGAAGGGAAGAGTTGTAGGTCCTTAACATGAACTTGTAGTGGATGAAGTTTTCTGGTGTGCGGGATTTCCTCCATAGGCGCTCGGCACTCCTAGAGCATCGCTGGAGAAATCGAGTTTGTGATGTGAGCCAAGGTTGTTTTACTCGGTGTTTGGAGGTTCTGAGGGTGAGGGGTGCTACTTGGTCCAGGGTGCTTCTGAGTGTGTCATTGTAGTGCTTTACAGCCAGATTAGGGCATGAAAGTGAGGAGATAGGGGATAGTGATAAGTGTAGAGAGTCTGTAAGTGTTTGAGAGTCAATGGCCTGTAGGTTTCTGAATGTGTGATAGGTGGGAGTGTGCTGGAGTGGACGACGGTTTGTAAGCTTGAAGGAGAGGATGTTGTGGTCAGAGAGGGGAAGAGGTGAGTTGTCAAAGTGAGAGATTGAGCAGAGGCGGAAAAAGACCAAGTCAAGGGTGTTACCATCTTCATGTGTCTCTGAGGATGAGAGTTGTGAGAGGCCAAGAGAGGTGGTGAGAGATAGAAGCTGGGATGCAGAAGGGGAGGAGGGGCTGTTCATGGGGATGTTAAAGTCTCCTAGGATCAGGGTTGGCAATTCAGAGGACATGAAGTGTGGCAGCCAGGCTGAAAAGTGGTCAAGGAATTGGGTGGGTGAGCCTGGGGGACGGTATATGACAGCTACTCTGAGGGGAAGGGGATGGAAGAGCCTGATGGTGTGAACCTCAAAGGATGGGAATGAGAGTGATGGAGCTGGGGGGATGACCTGGAAAGTGCATTGTGGGGACAGGAGTAACCCAACTCCACCACCATGTCTGTTTCCAGGTCTTGGTGAATGGGTAAAGTGTAAACCACCATGAGAGATGGCAGCAGGGGAAGTAGTATCAGAATCCTGAATCCAGGTTTCAGTGAGGGCTAGTAAGTTAATAGAGTTATTGAGTTATTGGATGGATTACCATGGATTACCTCTCCATCCACATCTTGTATTCATGATCCTTCAGCCTCCTGATGATCCTTGTATCCTGGAAGGGGAAACGCGTCGAGGCAATATAGAGCATGTAATTAAAGGGAAGTAACCATCATCTCTTTCCTCTGAACGTATCTTGTTCATCTTTATATGCTTGGCTTATTAACTGTTTATTTGGTTGTCCTTGGACACTGCACTGTTTGTATACACTTTGCCTAGATTGGGGTTGTGCAGTGTCTACTGAGATAATTCATGTTTATGATGAGTGTTTCCATGCATGATGGCCACAATGCATCAGGACAAAGGAGGGAATAGAATCACCATCTGATGGAACGGCACACATCGTGTTCAGTTGTGATTCTCCTCTTTTTGGTCCTGTTTAGTTGTTTTCAACTTTTTGGAAGTAATTTATAGTCTGACACACATAGAAAATTGTCATTTTTTTCTTCCAATTTTTTGGAAGCATTCTGTAGTCTGACATATATTGAAAATTACCAATATCTTGTATGCATGATTACTAGTGTGTGGCCACCAAGAGTGTAATTTATATTAAATTCACTAATTAGTTAGGGCATAGTGAGGGACAGCCGACGTGGAACGGGAGCGCCCAAAACAGTTACGGTGTCAAACCCTCCGTTGGCAGGTAGGAGCAAGGTCCCCTTAGGGAGTTGTAGGGACCCCATACATTTCAGCTCCCCCTCTTATGTGATCCTACGTGTGCAATATCACGGGGTGTTTTTTTCATTTTTTAATATATATCAATAAACATAATCATTTTAATTGGAATTTGAGGTTATTCCGTTTACTTATTGAACTCAATCCGACCACACTGAAATTGTTGCTTTTCTTGATATCACTAATGACCAATCAGTAGCCGCCTTGTTATTGATGACATCACACACATGCTCAGTATGCCTGAATGAGCACTTAGGCTCAGGATGGTACAAAACTCTAGCCACCTGATGCCTCAAGCGATGGCCAGGTGGCGCTGCAGAGTTGACTGACCCCAATGTGGGAGTCAATGACGGGACTGAACTGGTTCGAGGCACAACAGAACCCCGAACCGTAACATTACCCCCCTCCCGTCTAGGGTCCCTCCCATTCCGCCGCTCAAAAGCTGCCACCCAGGGCCGATGTTTAGGGCCAAAACCATCCCAGTCTGCCGCATATCGCCACCTCCTACGGACTCGTTTAGATCCGACCACCGCGCAAGTGGACCGCTCCATATCCGGGGAGTCGGGGCTGGTCTGAACATCCCTGGAGAGCCTGGTACGACAAACTGGTATGGGATTTGTGGTATGGGGGTGCAGAAGTGAGGATGATGTCTCTGCTGTCTTTTTGGAGACCCCCTCAGCCGATGAGGGACACTGGTGCGAAGGCTTGGGCACTTTTATCAGGTAAGCAGACGACACCCCTCCAATTGTCTTGGACAGACAGGACCAGTGAGGAGTCAAAGCAGGCGCGTAATTGGTTTCCCTTTTGACAGACGTGGTATACAACTGCTTCTTGACCTTTTTAGGGCACTGGTTGGCATAGTGACCTGTCTGTTTGCAAGCAAAGCAAAACGGTTTTCCTACTGGCATTGTGGACCTAGCACCTGTTCACCCTATCTCCATGGGCTCAGGTTTGAATTCAGGGTATGTGGCTGATGCTTCAGGTTTGGTGAAAGAGGGAGCCAGTCGCACACGAGAACGACTCTGTGCCTGCTCTAACTGGTGTTCAGAGTGACGTGTGTCGATTCTCGTGGTAAGTAATATTAAGGCCTCCAGGTCAGGAGGTATCTCCCTGGTGGCCAAGGCGTTTTTTACATGCCCTGATAACCCCTTCCAGAATACCAGTAATAAGACCCTCTCTGGCCACTGTAACTCAGCGACCAGGGTCCGGAACTCAATAGCATAAGCCATTACCGGTAATGTACCCTGAACCAGGTCCAGGAGACATAAGACAGACCCAAGAATACAGCCTTTAATGCCTCCAGGAAATCAGTGGCCCAGTCAGTCACTGGATCCTCTTGCTCCCAGAGTGGAGTGGCCCATGTCAGTGCTCGATCGGCCAGGAGCGATATCACAAACCCCACCTTGACTCTTTCAGTGGGGTATTGTGAAAACAATAGCTTCAGGTGGATCAGATAATGATTTACGAAACCACGATATGCCTTACTGTCGCCCATAAATTTATTAGGAAGGGAAAGGCGTGGCATGGGCTTTACTGTAGATGAGGCCAGTGACATAGCCTGAGCTGCAGTCTGTTTAATCAGAGCTGCGATATCCACAGCTGTAGAGGACTGTTCCACAGCCCTGAGAAGTGTTTCCAGCTGTTGGATAAATCACTGTAGTTGCTGAACGTCCGCCATGTCCTGGAGGACTGTTGGCGCGAGCATACTGTTATGGAGGGGACGATTGAATATAAAATATGATTCTAATCGTCGCCCGAAGTCCGCTGGGCAGATGACAAGGTTGCTACGGGACTGGATGATGGGTACAGCAACAAAGGAAAACCCAAATATGAACGAAGGGGATGTTTAAGGGCACACTCCAATGTGTAGCATGTCCATGTTGACTTCACAGGTGAACAGGGACACGCTACACATTGGAGTGTGCCCTTAAACATCCCCTTCGTTCATATTTGGGTTTTCCTTAGTGTGCTGGTCACATGTGTATAGACACCTGGGACATAAACCTGGAACCGGTTACGTGCGTATGGGGCACGACTGACCATAAACAGGTATACAGGTATCAATCACATGCGTAAAGGCACATCAGACTAAGCGAACTACCCAGTTGGCATCGCCGGGTACACAGCGACTGGTATACACACACACACACACACACACACACACATCTGCCACAAGCACTGCAGACCACCAGTCACGTGTGTACGGGACACGTCAGGCCAGGAGGGTAACAAGCTAGTGATACTGGAGACCCGAGGACTGGTAGGACAATGGTTGATGTGCCGCCCCTGCAGCGGTCGAACCATTCGGATCCGGGGTCTACTGTGGCTCGAGTATCTCTGGACCAAGGGGCTCGCGGCCACTTTAAATGAGAAGGGGGTATTTACAGGGGATTAGAGTTTGTGACGTCATCTGTGGTTCGCAGTAAGTACCGACGCTGCTGATGGGAATACCCGGGGGAGATGGAGTGGGGCAACCAGATGATGTTCCCTCCACGGGTAGAGGAGGCCCCGGGACTCTGGATGGTGAAGGTGATGTAGGGGAGCGCAGTGCTGGTTGGAAGCAGGGGAGGACCACATACTCACTCAGACAGTGTTGGTGGTGATGCAACCGCAAAGCAGACTCTGATAATAGGTAAACCAAGTCTCTGGGTGCCGCTGCCCTCTCGGGGGAGCTCGTCCGGGTGTTCGTCCCCTCTGGTACTGCCGGATAATTCGGAGCCTGCCTCTGTGTACAATTTAGGAATGTTCTGGTGGCTCGTTGGCTTGAAGCTGTCCGGGCCCCGCTCCCTACTAGCTGGTAGTGGAACTGCGCTCTCAGGGGCTCATGCTTGGGATTTCAGTGGGCTGTGTGGGTTGGAAAGCCCTATCCCCCCTTTTTGCACTAGTGCCCTCGATCTCTGAGCTTCTTAAGGACAGTCCATAGGGACACTATCCTCCACAGGTTAATTGCCAGGTTGCCTGAAGCTACTCCCCGAGCTAGGGTCCTGTACCCCACCGTGCTTTTGGTCCCAGACCGGTTATTAGCCTTGAGATGGTGACAGTCCTCCAAGACCGGGTCTAGGCACCCAGCTTCAATACCCTGCGACCGGGACTCCGACTCCTCCGGCCCAGACCACCATCTGCGACCCAACCTACAACATACAGGGAGACACCACTCCCTCAGCTCCTCACTTCTTGAGGGCTAACACTCTACTCTCCTACTTCCCTTCCACTAGTCTGCCTGACCCCTAGGTGGGCAGCCCTATTACAGCTAGGCAGCCCACTGGTGTGCCTGATGGGGTGTGGTGTGAGCTGTGGTTGGGATTTGGATGCTGATGGAGGCAGTATCATAGGTTGGGAACCCAGAACCATGAGGGGTTGAGTCCTGCGCCAAAGGGTAGAGAGTGCAGTACTCTGTGACTCCCTGACTAGACCAGGGGCGTTACATTGACCCTCACCATACCAAAGTACAGGTGTGCACAGATACGAATACCCGGCACTGATGCCTAACCCTGATGTAGTCACTATCTTTTTCTATATATATGCCTGCCCCATGCACTGTAGGTAAATGGCGCTGGAACCCACGCACTCTTACAGCCAGGTCTGCTGCCTTAGCTGTCAGCATACAGAATGTGACGCTCGCAATGGGCAGAGCTACAGACCTTTTATAGCCGCCTCCCTGACCCAGACCACATGACATGTGGTAATGGCATCGGCTGCAGCCATACAGAAGCTGCCACGTAATTGCTGTTGTTATGATGACCAATCAGCGGCTGCCACTTCACCGCTGATGTCACTAATGACCAATCAGTAGCCGCCTTGTTATTGATGACATCACGCACATGCTCAGTATGGCTGAATGCGCACTTAGGCTCAGGATGGTACAAAACTCTAGCCACCTGATGCCTCAAGCGATGGCCAGGTGGTGCTGCAGAGTTGACTGACCCCAATGTGGGAGTCAATGACGGGACTGGATCGGTTTGAGGTACAAAAGAACCCTGAACCGTAACAACATGCTTCAACATGCTTTTTGTTCAGCAATGAAGTCCTGCGTTGTGAGCATATATGCAGGCCATGGAGATTGAGTGCTTTACCCGTGTTTTTCCTTGAAACATTTATAACTGCTGATTCTAGGTCTTTTTATAATTTTCCATAGGCGGTCTTTGTTCTTGGACAACTCTTCTCATAATTCTTTTCACTCTTCTGCCTAAAATCTTGCGGGGAGCACCTGGTCATGGCTTGTTTATGATGAAATGATGTTCTTTCCACTTCTGAATTATGAACCCAACAATTCTCCTAGAATCTTTTGTAGTTTAGAAATTCTTCTGTCTGCAATAAAGTTGCAAAGGTCTTGAAACACCTCACTGGTTTTAGCCATCATGAGATGTTTCTTGTGTGTCACCTTAGTAATGGGACACCTTTTTATAGGCCATCAGTTAAACCAGCTGATATTATTTTTCCCTAAGTGGCAATATTGCTTTTTAATTACTAAGAAACGTTTGCTGGTGTCACAACTTTGCATGGCCTATCTCTTTCTTCATTTGTTCAATACTTTTTCCTGTATAACTTACACATAACTAAATGTATGGGCATCTATGGTTTGATTACTTTACCTGTGTGGATTGGATGGGTATTTACCGACATCTGGTGAGAAATTACTATCAATAGCATCTTTGCAAATATATTTACTAAGAAGATTGGTGACGTGCTGCTGTATGCTATTCTGCTCCACAGCCACTATTATATCTTATGTCTAATTCAACCTAAAAAAATTGGTGAAAGCTGCTTTTTAACATATAGACATGTAATAAAAAAGGACAGTTTTATTTTACATTTATCAGATTAATTCTAATTGGACTTTATTGTGAATAAATACAGTGAACATCTTTTTAAGGCTATGTTCAGACAGACTTTGTAAAGGTGTGTAAAAATGACTAGTGTTTACAGTTAACACAACTTGAGGAAATGCTGTTTTTGGAGGAGGTTTTCTTTTCCTAAAGTAGTTTTGAAGATTTGAAGAATTTTTTTTTAAAGCTTTTTCGGTAGCCTTTTGATTTGGCAGTATCTAGTTTATTTATATCCATAAAAAGGGATTTTTCTAAACCTCTTCAGAAAAACAGGCTCAAAAGACTCCTCATATGAGCAGAAAAGCCGATTTCTTAAAAGAATGAAAAGGATGAGCTTTCTGGGTATTTTTTTTTTAAGTAATTTTTGGGAAGTATTTGGGATTGGATCTGTTTTCTAAAATTCCTCAAAAAACTGTGTGAATATAGTCTTTGCAAACAATGTAGGGCTAATGTATTTCTCTACACTTTTATTAGATTGCCAAATGCTTTTTTCATCTCATTATCTAAAACCTTTCTTCAATTTTCCTCTACAGCAATTTCTGTCTCATTAAAAAAAATTAAGGCCAGTTGTATTTGTATTTTTTTTTTTGCTCTCTTTCATATCCCAGTAAAAAATATAGAAATCTTTTTTTTTTATTTACCCAAGATGATTATTTTTGTATTTGGTTTAAACTATCCTGATAAAAAATGATGGCTGTAATTATTTCCCTTAGCAGTTTCCCAATGAATGTCTCCAATATGTAAGTCATTTAGAGTGATGTCTATATACCAGTCATTTATTCAATATGCAACATTTTCTGACAAAATATACACTTAGCAACATCACAGCTATGTTTTTACTGGAACAAACTTATCAAACAACTAGTGTCCATCTAATTTATATACATCTATGCTGCTTGTTTCAGAGTTTTTTTTGGGTTGCTTCTCATTACAAATTCTGTTTTTTCTTCTGACAGCATGTTCGTTATCATCTTGCTTAGACTTTGACTTTAGAACTGGATATGTTCCTTTTAAATGTGGTCACCAGGGCTTATTGGAAGATATTTATTACATCAAAAGAAAATTACTACACTGACAGATTGACCTATATTAGCATCTTTCAAAATATGTTATTATTCAACATGACTAGGTGTACTTGAACTACTGTAAAGGGTTTCCAAACCTTCTAACATACCTAGGATAATCAGAAGAATTTGGACTGTGGAGATGTTGGTTTCATATATACAAAAATTTGCAGGACCAAGTGAATAGTGTTCCCACGTGGTCCCCACAAAGCTTCTCATGAGCCAGATCAGACACCCCATACTTTGCACTGACGAGGGGCAAGCACCCCGAACCACCGTGTCTGCAAATTGGGATTCTGATCTGGCTTATATATCCTAGGTCATATGCAAAGGATTGTTAAAAATCCACATTTGACTTTTAGGATCGCTACTTCCAATAGGTGGCGCTGCGCTAGAGTTTGTCTCCATTCCTGCAGAGATAATTTGAACAGGACCAAGTGATACATACTTGTACCCAGAGGTGTATCTAGGCTTTCCAACACCCGGGGCAAGAATTCAGTTTGGCGCCCCCCCACCAAGCAATGTGGGTGGTGGCCATGTGACCAGTCACTCATATATGATTTGCATACACAGTAATGTGGTAACGAGCTTCTCTTAATAATTCTCTCAATGTTCAATGAGAAACGTATGAAGAAAAGCTAATTGTCACATGCAAGTATGAAAATCACATATGAGTGGAGTGGCCATGTGGTGACCAGCGAGCAGAGCTGAATTGTGACAGTGGGTATATTACACGCTGTTAGAACTGAGGATACTACACTACTTAATTTTGTAATTAAAGGGATTGTCCAGATTAGAGATGAAAGTCTGCAGTGAATCTATTCGTGACTTCAGGCTTTTGAATTCTGCTCTGGTGCCAGTGACGAGAGTGGATGATCATGTGAGCAGAAGTATGAGATTTGTACACTTCTGGCCACATTCTGGTTTGATGTGCCCAGCCTCAGTCAATTCATTTTCATTGAGCATGTCTGTTCAGCACATGACCACATCTATGTAAATCGCATACTTGCAGCTTCGTAAGCTCCCACTGTCACTGCCGGCATCAGAGAATCCTGACAGCGGGCAGTGTGCGCACTATGAGAATTCAGAAGTATGCAGTCACATAGTGACACACAGAGTGACTGCAGGCTCATCACAAACTTGGTCAACCCCTTTAATGCTCCTAACAACATAAATATAAACATAGTAACCCTTAACTTGTCAGACGGCATAAGACTTTATTAAAGAGATTGTCCACTACTTTTAACACTGAAGGCCTTTCCTTAGGATAGATCCCCAATGTCTGATTGGTCGGGATCCGGCACCTGGCACCCCCGCCAATCACCTGTTCTAGGTGCCGTGCCGGTGGTGGCAGGTGGCCGGAAGTGCTCAGTTCTGGATCTGCTCTGTCTTCAGATAGTGGCAGCAGGTTCCTATTAAAATCAATGAGGTGGACGTGCAGTACCCGGCCGCGGACACCATCAGAGGACGGAGCAGATCCAGAAATAAACATTTCCGCAACCTGCATCCAGAACAGCTGATCAGTGGGGGTCCCATTGCGCTCACATCAGAAGCAATGCGCAAGTGGGACCCAGGCCTAATAATGGGACATAGTATCACAAATAAACATTTACATTCAGGTACCTTATAGATGATGTTGTCTCTGAGTCGTTTGTTTCTATTCACCTTGTGCTGATGCCATGATGACTTTTCACATTCACATCTCATCTCTGCAGATTTCCATCTTCTCCGGTCTTCTGCAGCACATCCCATCACGATGCCCCTAAAATAGCAGAATAATTATAATACTTCTATTTAATACATATTATATTTTATAATTCATACATCCCCCCCGCATCCTGCCTCTCCCCATACATCCCCCGCATCTTCCCTCTCCCCATATATCCCCACGCATCTTACCCCTCCCCATACATCCCCCTGCATCTTCCCTCTCCCCATACATCCCCCTGCATCTTCCCTCTCCCCATACATCCCCCCGCATCTTCCCTCTTCCCATACATCACCCCTCCTCTTCCCTCTCCCCATACATAATCCCTCATCATTTCTCTCCCCATACATAATCCCTCATCATTTCTCTCCCCATACATCACCCCTCCTCTTCCCTCTCCCCATACATAATCCCTCATCATTTCTCTCCCCATACATAATCCTTCATCATTTCCTTGCTTCTCATATTGTATCCTTAAATCCATCCCTCCACTATCCATACTGCACACAAACTGAGCCTGCCCCCATCCCCCACTCACACTGTTTCCTCATGTATATCCTACTTCATCTCCCCTTTCCTTGCTTCTCCTATTGTGTCCTTAACTTAAATCCATCTCCCCATTTTGTGTCCACTCCACACCCATCACTCTAATCTTCCCCCCTTCCCCTAATTACACTAAATCTTCAGCTCCGCTGGAGCACTTTGAACCAACGCCGCGCCTTTACAGGGCCACCGTGTGATGTCAGCAGTGTGATCAGCTGACCGGATCACGCTGCTCATGTTTCCTAACATGGAAGTGCCAGCGGGCAGGGACAACACCACGCCTCTACAGGGCCGCCGTGTGACGTCAGCAGCGTGATCAGCTCACCGGATCACGCTGCTCACGTGTCCTGACACGGAAGTGTCGGTGGCCTGGCACTTGCATAACAATGCATCACAGGCAGCCGGCACACTGCAGCAGGGTGAGAAACAACTAGCTTCCAGTCCCGGGAGGCGGCATATGCTACCGCCGGGAGAAACCTCGGACCGCCTCCCGCATCAGTCAGTCTGACTGCGCCCCCCTGACACTTCCGCCCAGGGCAGATGCCCCGCCAGCCCCCCCTAGTTACGCCCCTGCTTGTACCACCCTACAAGACCATTCCACGGCACTTTAAGCTGTTTCATGAATGTGATACAACTAAGTTTTTGGTCCGTGGAATTGACACATTAGACGTGGATATTCGTGGTGGCTTTATTAGCCAGCGGCTATCACGATTGGAGACACAATGGATTTGGCGTCTGCGTACAGTACAGCCCCAGGGGCTAAATGAAAACATGAGCTTCATTTCATTTCTCTAATATAGGGTGGTTTTCTGATTTTAATTGTTTTTAATTTTTTTATTATTTCTTAGGCCTTCTTTCACTGTGTTGATGCACTTTTCTTTGGAGTGGCTTGATATGTGCTGACTGTTCCCCCATATGTGACAACGAAGCAGAGTTGATGTCTTTGAACCGCAAGATTAAGAAAATAGGACTGTTTTTGATGAATAATTGCTACTGTATGTTTTCCATATCACATCATATATGATTTATACTTCTGGCCTTGTGCTGTAGTATATGCTTAACTATAGGCATTATATGTTATTATATACATTAACACATATGGTGTTATGGAGTTTTTTAAGCATGATTTCCTGTACATTGTTTTGATGTCAGAGTAACGTACATGTAGTTCTGATTGACTCTCTTTGTGTATTGCCTCCTTTTTTTAGGTGGTAGCACTATATTATGTTATGATCTTTTTATAGTAATATAGATCATTAGTGCCTTATTTGTTGTATTCGTTGCCCCTTATGGGGTTACATGCCAGCTAATATAAGGAACCTCTTATTGTGATGAGATTTACTAATATCATCTGTTCAAAAGCGTGCACCACTCCTTGTATCCTATCTAGTATATATAATGTCTTTCCATACCTGGTGGTGTGGTCTACGCATGCGTCGCCGGCCTTGGATTTCCATGTCTCTCGGGCGCGTCTCCATGGTTACGGGGACGCTGGTTTCATTACCCAGCGTCCTCTGTGGCCATGACGCGTCTGTGAGGCGGGACTTCCGCCCGGCCGGCTTCGGATGCGTTACTACGTCTGCCCAATCAGCTGGGGATTGAGGCCTTTTAACGGCACCCCCTTTCCCTTTACCGGTCATGCCCCCTGACGAAGGTACACACCGAAATGCGCATCGGGCGCATTACCACCACAGCGATTATTCTCTAGGTAATGTCTATTGTTGCTGGCCTATCGTTTTCAGTGCTTCTTGTTGTTATCTTGTACCACTCTATAATAATTTTCATGTATGCGGTTCTAACCATGGCACTCTGGTGTCGTATGTGCTGCAGTTTGATTATTTGAATCCTTTGCATGGGCATGTAGTGATAGGTGCCTTTGTCCATTCTCTGATCGCATTGACCTGCTGGAGCACTAATTAGATACTTGTATTCTTTCAGTGGAAAAATTATGTGACAGTTTCATCTCCACTGTTATATATAGATATCTCCTATATGTGTTCCATCATGTATTATGTCGGTCTGTGTAACAAACATGGGCACATGGTATAATATTCTTCATGTTGGATCCTCCTGCCCATAGGGTAATTGATAATCTATGATATAGGTGTGTTTGTGCTGCACTTTGATTATTTGAATCCTTTGCATGGGCATGTAGTGATAGGTGCCTCTGTCCGTTTTCTGGTCGCATTGACCTGCTGGAGCACTAATTTGATACTTGTTGTATTCTTTCAGTGGAAGAATTATGTGACAGTTTTATTTCCACTGTTATATATAGATATCTCTCATGGGTGCTCCATCATGTACTGTGTCGATCTGTGTAACGAACATAGGCACATGTTATAATATTCCTCATGTTTGATCCTCCTGCCCATAAGGCAATGGATAATCTATGACATAGGTGTGTTTGTGCTGATCTGTGTAACAAACATAGGCACATGTGTTAATATTTTTCATGTTTGAACCTTTTGCCTACTAGGTAATGGACAATCTATGATACGTGTGTCTGTGGTGTTAACCGTATGTGTTACTGATATATCCGCATTTTGTACACATAGATATTTTTATATATATTTTTTTTTCGGATGTTCCACACAGTAATACATGTGTAATTTCTACATCTTTAATGCACTGTTGTGCCAGCTACTGTTTGTACATTCAAGTATATATATACTTTTACCTCACGACTGTGGTGACGTAATCCGCTTTTTTGCCTCAACCCTCCTACCTTTTGCAATAATTAATAATAAAAATATTTTTTTAACCAATTGATTGCCTTCTTTCCTTTGTTTGATATGTCTATTCTTAGCGATTTGGTCCATGTATTGTAGTCCTCTTGTGCATATGTATGGTATGTATATACATATAGATATATTAGGAATATGCTGATGTTTATGCTGTTATTTAATCTTAGCATGATATACAGTATTGGAAAAAGTCATCTTTGGGAATCATAGCAGTAAAAAAGGACTGAAAAACAGTAGTTCAAATAATGTATTCAGATCCCAAAGATTAGATCTCAGAATTAACTTAAACACTAGATTTCAGAACCTATACTGTAACATTAGTTAACAAATAGATCCAAAAATTGATTTAGATCCCTCAAAAGTAAAGGGATGTACTTCATCTACAAAGAAGGAGTACTTCTATCAGTATAGAGTATTCCATCATTGTTGTTGAATATTGCTTTCCTAATTTTGAGCTATCTTGAAAGCCTTGGAAACTGATAAGTATGTTAGCTGTTGTCTGATAATTTAGGGGTCTGATCTGCCACCCATTATATGGGTATTTAAGGGTTTGCTGGACTTGTGCACCCCACCACTGAAGACCTCAGTCGATGTAGAGAATAGTGTCCATATTGTAGATGTGTTTATGCTAATGTTGTACATATGGCCACCCAGTGGCTGGTTTTAGGTACTGCTCCTTGGCAAGAAGGTAAAGATTGCCTAGCAATAGGAGTAGCCAAACAGAGAATAGTTAAGAACACTGGGACGGTTTAGGAAGATTATATATATATAGAGCCAAAGACAAGGTTTAGAGAGATAAAATAGTGTAAAGACAAGTTCAGAGATAATTGGTAGTGTGCAAGCTAGCTAATACCTAAATTCAAGAATGGGTGTACATGGCAAGGCCCAAGATCAGAAACAACAAACTGTAACTTAGTAGGATGGAACAGTGGAGTGCTCCATTCCACCAAAGTTAGTACCAGACCCCCAACCTGGGTTACCTGGGTTGCAACTGTGTCCAGTAGAAGTAGTAGTAGTCCTAAAGAGTTGGGCAAACAGGTTGTCACAGAGAAGCTAAGGGAACAAACGTGGTTGGTCGGCAGTGCAGGTAGGCAAGACCGGTTAGTAGGAATGGAACCTTCAGTGCTGGGCTCGACCATGGCCGAACAGGAATTCATGATTTTACTGGGTGGAACCGTGATGTCAGCAAGTGAAGGAAAGGACAGTGTGAGAGCAGCAGTAGTACCAAGAGCCAAGGAGGAGCAGTCTGTGGGAGATGTGTCTTTTAAAGTAAAGTGTTCCATGCCTACAATGTTCAAGTGTTATGCCCACAGTAATGATCTGACTGGAGTACTGTGTGTAACTGTTAGTAACAGCCTGTTGAATATGAAAACTGAATCTGTGTCTATCAATCTCCAGCAGAAATTTTCTGGATTGCTCAAGGACCTGCACGAAGGTATGACTTGCACACATAATGTCCACCCACTCTACAAGGACTCTTGCCAACCATCCCAACCCCTTGCTGTGTGGAGAGGTCCAGGGCATGGGCCAAAGTGAAATGCCGCATCACAGCAGCCACCCACAGCACAGATTCCCAACCTCAGCCCTGGCCGCCCCTGTATAAGTATTTTCTGTGGGGTTTACCAACTGAAATAAATGTGTGGTGGGATCTGTGAGATCTTAATACATCTTACTGAATGCAGAATGGGTTCTGATTTGATTTGATATCTAGGATCTGAAATAATTGTGGATTCTGACATCTGGGGTCTAAATGAATTTGCTGTGTATGATCTAATTTATAGGGGTGTTCTAAAAAGCCCTGGATGAATGGAGCTGTGGTCGATCATGGTCAATTCTTATAGAAATGCAAAAGACCAGCTCAGTACATCACTCGGCTATCAACAGCACTCCCACAATGAATGAATGAATGAAGTGGCATGATCTATTATGACTCCCATCACATGAGCTTTTTCACAGCCCCAGTTCTCAGTCTTTGTGGGGGACCCAGTGGTCAGACAATCAGTTATTGGCAAGTCATGCCCTCTATCTTTTATAGGGAAACACTTCCAAACTTGAGATTACCTCATGATTTGCTTGTGGGCTATAGTAGTAGACCAATGGCTTCATACAGGATCTATAATTCTTTTAATGCATAATAAAAAATTTACTAGCAAGAAAACCATGACATGTTCTAAGCTCCTAAAAAAAACTACAGTATGTCTCTCCACTGTATAGACCACATGCACTTATCTTTGCCTTATCAATACGACTTAAATCCTTTGATTTCTTCTATTGTTGTCTGTCATTTGGATACAGTGATGGAGCTTTTAAGTTGTGGTCTACATCAGGGTTGCCAACTTGAGTTTTTTCTGGGCAACTTCGAAAATCACAGCCAGCAAATATTTTTCACAGATACATTGGGTAAGCATAAATATTCATGAAGATAAGTTGTATGACTACTTAATAGAATTCTAATATCAACAAATTAGCAACATTTAACGTCAACTGTAAAAAATGATAATTACAAAAATCTGTACAATCTATATCTTTAAAAAAAATAAATGATGAACTTATTACACTTTTTTATGGACTGACGAGACGTTTCTGGATAGTTGGCAAACCTATTCTTCAACTTCAGAAAACAGCATTGAGGAAGCATTGTTGCTGTAGACAATAGCCTGAGAGCAAGAAACATAGATGATATGAGACACAAATAGAAAAATTCTTGATATTTCACAGTTTGATTTCAATAAAAGACAAGCTAGAAAAGGAAATGTTCCTTTAAAGGGAATTTGTCACCAGGTTTTTACCACCTCATTTATTTTACTCACAGCACTCTACAGGCATCATCTTCACTGTTCCCATCGGTGCTCACAATCTAAATGCCCTATTGCTATGTCTTTGGAGAATGGGTAATACTGTAAAGAAAAGAGATAACTAACCGCTCGCCTTGTGTGGTTGTACGACACACTACCAGTTTAGAATCAAAAACGGCTGCCGCAAGGCCCACAACTCCATAAGCCCTAAGGCTGGAGATAACAGATAGAAGCTTGGAGAAATGTCGAACGATCTGTGCTACTGTGGAATAAACTGAAGGTCCACTGCATGAAAAAGGTGCTTTATTAATGTGTTTCAGAGTAAAACCCCACTGCTTATTCAGAACAGGCTCCGAATTACAGCAAATGGACAGCCATATGGTTTAAATAGACCAGGTATAGTGAAAAACTGCCAAAGGAACACATGATGTCAGAGTTCAAGAGGTTACTGGTGAACCAACTGTTATACGTAAAAAAAAACCCCTTTTTTTATTAAAACAGGAGAAATGAACGTGTGAAAAAGAACAACCTTTTCTTGGTCTATTGTATTTTCGTTTTGATTCATACGTTCAATTCTCCTCGTTCAATAAAATGTTTTTTTTTATAAGTATGGTTCATCAGTAACCTCTTGAGCTCTGACGTCATGTGTTCCTTTGGCGTTTTTTCACTATACCTTCTCTATTTACACCATACCACTGTCCATATGCTGTAAAATTCAGTGCTTATTCTGAAGAAGGAGTGGGGTTTCACTCCGAAACGCATTAAAAAAGCCCCTTTTTCACCCACTCAATGCACTTGACCTTTGGTTTATTCCACAGCAGTGCAGATCGTTCCACGCTTTACCAAGCTTCTATTTCGACAAAGGGAGGAAACCAGAGTACTCAGGAGAAACCCACACAAATACAGGGAGAACATACAAACTGGATGCAGATCTGCCGCAAAGCAACAGTTTTAACCACTGATCAACTGTGCTGTCCTATACCACCTTATCTGAGAGCAGCATAATATAGATACAGAAACCCTGGGGAGCTTTCTGTAGTTTTTATAACATCACTATTTGACTATGAGTGGATTAACATGAGAGAACTAGTAAACCTGCTGTCCTGTTGTCCTCAATATTTATGAGCTCTGTATAACCCCCACCACCAACACAAAACTGAAGCTGTCTGCCTATGTGTAATAGGGTGAGCGGTACCCTGCAGCTCCCTGAAGATGTCATGGTTAATTTGTGTATTTTTGTATGGGAAATGTTGTTTATATGTGTGTGCTCTCAGGTGCACTGTTTTCAGGCACCACTAGGTGTCACTGCTCTCTTGTCCCTTAGCTTGGGATTGGGATAGAGAACAGGGCTGAATCAGTTAAATATTAAATCTGGCCAGCGATAGAGACTTGACAGTTGGTATTAGTCAGCTAGGGACACCGTGGAGTAGAGAAAAGTTGTACCTGAGAAAGTATAGTTAGAGAAGTTCAGATTATTTTGTCCAAATCCTCAGGGTCACCCCAGGAAGCACAGATCAAGTGAACAAAGGAAACTCTTCAGTAGCCAGGTCCAGAAATAAGCATGGACCGACCCTGACGTTGTGGGCTGTGATTCTAGTGGAATTTCCAG
Source organism: Anomaloglossus baeobatrachus (assembly GCF_048569485.1). NCBI lineage: Eukaryota > Metazoa > Chordata > Amphibia > Anura > Aromobatidae > Anomaloglossus > Anomaloglossus baeobatrachus. Next base: position 832,476,377 of record NC_134353.1, on the reverse strand, counting down.
AAAGCAACTCACTCCAATAGGACCAGTCTCGGCGTGAGGTAACATAGACCTGGACGAACGGGTCGCAACAGATACAGCAGTGAAGGAACTCCATCCGGTGGTGTATCAAATCCCTGTGGGAGGAAACGCGATTAGATCCATGTGGGATTCCATTAATTTACTAGCTGCTACTATGGTGTTGCCGGGGGGAAAAGGACAGTCCTTAGAAACTGGAGAGATGTACAGGAGGGAGCAGTGTGCAATGTGAAATGATACCAAACCGTAACATGCCTGTAACATTCAAGCTATGTGCCCACAGTGAATGTGCTCCACAGAAACTGTGCGAGTTATTTAGTAAAGAAGTGTTAAACGTTATCCTGGACTTCGTGTCTGAATTTGTCCTGAGGAGGAGAAGCTGCGGTGTCCCTGGTTGCAGTGTGGAGGTGGCAGGAGTGTAGCACCAAAGAGAGATGCTGCCTGGAAGCCGGGGCTCGCCTCTGCCCGCAAAAATGGCCGCCTGCCACCCCCACAACATATGCACAGTGTACCCAGAAAGCTGCCAATCAGTAGTATGGGTGGGGTTATACATACATAGCTCAGTATCGAGAATTGATTGCAGCAGATATAATAGGGATGTTATCAAAACTATAGCAAGAAACCCAGTAAGTGACACATCGCTGCAATCAGAGTCTCCTCTATATTATGGTGCTTTAATGGAGTAGAGAAAAATCTGGTGACTAATTTCCTTTAAGGCAATGTCCAGCTTCAATTTAAGGGACTGTTTCTTTTTTAGAAACCGCATCATATATGTTCATAGGCTAGTATTATAGCTAATCTCCAGTCATGTAAATAAGCCCGCACTGCCATACCACGCACAACCCATACACAATTTTAATTCCTTTATACATAATTTATTGACCCTTTCATAAAGGTAATGCTCTTAGACTAATGTTATCTTCTAGATCCTCCTCTTATAGCGGTAAACACATGAAAAGCTAAGGTGGCGATATCTAACATTCTCATCATGTTTGCCAAGCGCTTGAATCTTGACAAATTATACCCAGTGTTTCGGACTGAAATCCAAGGCAGCTCTAATGTAAATGAATGCAATAAATACTGCCCATATCCTTATGGTACCTTTGCTTATGGCAGGTGGCTGTATCGTAAACGTGCCGCTTTTTACGGCTTGGATACCCAAATGAATAAATGCAGCGTCATGAGGGAACCTGAATGTACAAGTAAACTGGTATAAATAATTACACTCTGAAAAGAATTGCCAGCAAACAGAAAATGTGATTTACATGAATTATGTCAAGAGGAAAAGAGCTATAAAACCACTAGAGTCAAAAGTACAAGCTCAACGTAACTTCCTAGAAAGGAACTGCATCGTTGCTTTATTTTCTTTTGATTTTTAAATGCCTAAATCATGAATATTTTCTACTTTTGCATAAGGAAGAAATACTTGTCACAACTCATTAGTGTTAGACTGGCATAAAATCGGGGCTTGACTCTAAAGTGAAATCTGTCTGAGACAGTTCTCTGAAAATTACGCAGCCATCACTCCAGGATTATTAAGGGTTGATTTCAATTAATATCATGACATGGTCAAGTAATAGCGGGGGAATAAGGGAGCACTCCTGGACACAGAAATATCAAGGCAAAGAGCAGCAGAGTATGATGGCCATTTTAGACTGTCACATTTAACTTAGCCACATAGCTTTCTCATGAGCCAGATCAGACATCCCCATACTTTGCACTGACGAGGGGCAAGCACCCCGAAACACCGTGTCTGCAAATTGGGATTCTGATCTGGCTTATATATCCTGAGTCATATTGCAAAGGATTGTCAAAAATCCACTTGTGACTTTTAGGATCGCTACTTCCAATAGGTGGCGCTGTGCTAGAGTTTGTCTCCTTTACTGGAGAGACAATTTGAACATTTAACTTTGAAATTCTGCATTTATTTTATTTTAATTTTCTTCTGAAAGTAAATGTACAACTTTAAATATCATGTCATCCTCAGGGCCAACATTCTGTGCTGATTATTTCTTAGATCATCTTTAGAACAGTTGCACCTTTACTTATAGGCTCTGTTCACAAGTTGAGTTTTTGCTGCATTTTTCCATAATTTTTTCATTGGTTTTATGCAAATTATAAGCTGCTTTTTACATTATTAGCAAAATCAATGAGATTCAAGAAATCTCATACACACAGACACACACCTAACGGAAATAGAAAACTGCTATGTTTCTGAAAGAAGCAGCATCAATTATTTCAGCATTTTTGCAGCTTTTTTTCACCATTGAAAGCAGTGAGTTAAAAAATGCACCTGCGTTTTATGCTTTTTACTGCATTTTTGTTGCATTTTTATTGCTTTTGTGGTGATCGAAACTAACTTTATTTAATCATGTACTGTAAGCATATGTGACACGCCCATGGGGTCTTAGGGTTACTCATCTCCCGGGCGGTGTAGATTTGGGATGTCACAGCGGTCAGACCCGATTCTGTGGCCCCGGCGGTGTCAATAGAAGGGATGGATGGGGGTAGTTATTTGTGACGCCACCTGTGGTATGCGACCAATATGGGAGCCACCGCTTTGTGGGGTATGCTCTAGGGACAGATGGTAGTGCAGCTCGGTTGGTACAGCTCTCTACAGGCAGAGCTCAGGCCCCAGGGATGTTGGGAGTGATGGTCTTGGTGTTCCAACATTGGGGTGCAGGACTGAGGACACCGGTAATAACTGGACAACACTATTTTAAAAAGCAAACAGTGCTGAAACTTAGTGGCATTCACAAAGTGTCTCCTATACTCCATTAGTGTCCCACTGGTGCCAAGCAAGTTCCAGCACCTCTGCATTCTACCCTCCTGCCCATGTTTGCTATGCTATTTTAATAGCAAACACTGCTGAAAGTTAGTGGCATCCAAAAAGTGGCTGCTATACTAATTTAGTGTCCCACTTGTGCCAAACAAGTCCCACCACCTCTGCATTCTACTCTCCTGCACATTTTGCTTCGCTATTTTTATAGCAAACAGTGCTGAAAATTAGTGGCACCCCCAAAGTGTCTGCTATACTAATTTAGTGTCCCACATGTGCCAAGCAAGTCCCACCACCTCTGCATTCTACCCTCATGCACATTTTGCTACGCTATTTTAATAGCAAACAGTGCTGAAACTTAGTGGCATCCACAAAGTGTCTCCTAAACTCCATTAGTGTCCCACTGGTGCCATGCAAGTTCCAGCACCTCTGCATTCTACCCTCCTGCCTATGTTTGCTACGCTATTTGAATAGCAAACAGTGCTGAAACTTAGTGGCATCCACAAAGTGTCTGCTATACTAATTTAGTGTCCCACTGGTGCCAAGCAAGTCCCACCACCTCTGCATTTTACCCTCATGCACATTTTGCTATGCTATTTTTATAGCAAACAGTGCTGAAAATTAGTGGCATCTACAAAGTGTCTGCTATACTAATTTAGTGTCCCACTTGTGCCAAGCAAGTCCTACCACCTCTGCATTCTACCCTCATGCACATTTTGCTTCGCTATTTTAATAGCAAACAGTGCTGCCAGATTTAGGGCCATAGTTGCATTGTCAGGGATAGTCAGTGTTGGTTCTTCAGCTGTCAATAAAGCTAGACCACCTCTGCAATCTACACCACCTCTCAATTTTTGCTACCACATTTTAAGTGGCTAATCTTGTCGCTAACAAAATGAGTGGCAAAAGGACAGATGCTGGTGGAAAGGGGAACAGGCATGTTGGAAAAGGAAAAAAAGTTTGTGTCCGTGGGGAAGGTGGCAAAGCAACATTAACATCTGCTGAAGATAGGCCATCTTCCAGCAAAAGTAAGATGTCTACTACTTTCCGTGGACAATCCGATGGGCTCCCTTTTTTACGGACTCGAACAACTGTAAGAAAGGTAGATGATGCACAAAAAAAGAACATGCTTGAATGGATCTCAAGTGCTCCAACAAGTGCCCTCTCCTCCACCTCAACTACCACATAAAATAAACAGTCCTCTGAGTTGTCATCCCAATCACACTTGCTTTATCCCAGCTCTCAAGTCTCCACCCGCCCTGCACAGTATGGGGTAACAGAGATGGCTGAGTCTGCAGAGCTGTTCAGTCACACTATAGCCTGGGAATCAGAGGTCTGCTCCCAAGCTACAGTGAGTACAGACCAGGAAATGGTTTGCAGTGATGCCCAGAAGCCTTGTGACTCAGATTCAGGCCCTGATGACCAAGTTTCTGAGCATAATGTAGACCCTCATTCACAAACTGTAACACCTGTTGGTGGAGACAATTTGAAACATACTGATGACGATGAGACGCAGATACCAGATTGGGATGACAACTTAAATATTCGGTCAGGACAGGAAGAGGCTAGATCTGAGGGCGAGGGGAGTGCAAACACAACGCTTGATGATGAAGTTCTAGATCCCACTTACTGTGAACCCACACTCAGGCACTTGAGGAGGTCAACAGAGGCGGTGGAGGAGGATACAACTGATGACAAAGTTACCTTGCGCCTTCCTGGACAGTCGGAGTACTGGTTGCACGTCTACAACAGCATCCTCAGCCACCACTCTGTCTCTGATCACAAGTCGATGGGGCTCTGCAGGTAGCATGTCCTCTAAACCTTGCCTAGCCTGGTCTTTTTTTGACCTTGCAAAGGATCTCCCAAATCATGTGATCTGTAAAATTTGTCGGGAATCTATAAGTAGAGGCAAAAAGCTCACCAGTTTGACAACTTCTTCCATGAATCGTCACTTGAATACCAAGCATAATTCTCAGTGGAAAGCTCACTGTGCTGCAATGCGGCCTAGCGTAGCGGGCCAACCACCGCCTACCCCTTCCATTGCATCCGCGCGCTCTTCATCTTCTATGTCTCTGGGGACAGCTGTCACACCTGGTTTTCCACGCACACCTTCCACCACTGTAACCGCAACAGGTAGTTTGCTTGGTAGATCGTCAGTTGGTTTGGAAGGGAAAACAAGTGCAGGTGTACAGCTCCATCAGACATCGATAGCACCAACTTTGGATGAAGGCAAAATCATGTCTCCGCCTGCACTTTACTCACAAACCTGCATTTTTCCAGGGACACACTACTCACCACCATATCCACACTGCAGCCAGATCTCTGTCCCTCAGATGTGGACAAATAAAAGGCCATTTCCTCCGACCCATTACAAAGCTAAGAGGTTGACTTTATCCCTCTGTAAGCTCTTGGCTACCAAAATGCTGCCTTTCCGCCTGGTGGACACACAGGATTTTCGAGACCTTATGTCTGTCGCTGTGCCCCAGTACCAGTACCCAGTCGCCACTACTTCTCTAAGAAAGGTGTGCCTGCGCTACACCAGCATGTCGCACACAACATCACCGCTACCTTGAGAAACTCTGTGTGTGAATGGGTGCATTTCACCACCGATACTTGGACCAGTAAGCATGGACAGGGGCAAGCAACGATGATTATTTTTTTTTTTTTTAAGACTTTTTCTTTTTTCTGTTGGAGGGGTTTATTTTTATTACATGTTACATGTTGCTGACTGGGCACTGGGTAACTATGGTGATAGATGGAGAAGGGTCTGCTGAACAAGTCTTGCCACCCCCACGACTTGTGTGTCAATCCTCTGTATGTATAAGTTCTTCCAACGCTTCTGCCTCCTCAACCTCGTCTGGGTCCTCCACCTCCGCCCCAAGCCTGCCTGGTCAGGCCACCAGCGTTGTAACTGCGCACAAGGAATCACGTACACCTCCTTACTATGCTAGCAGCAGAGCGCAATGGCATCAGGCGGTCTTTAGCTTGAAATGTCTTGGAAATAAGAGTCACACAGCGGCTGAGTTGTGGGCAGCTCTGTGGTCCGAGTTTCATAAATGGTTGTCTCCACTCAACCTGCAGCCAGGTAAGGCCGTGTGCGACAATGCTGCAAACCTGGGTGCGGCCCTTCGCCTGGGCAAGGTAACACACATGCCTCCTATGGCTCACGTGTTGAACCTTGTTGTCCAGCAATTTTTAACACACTATCCCGGCATAGATGGCCTTCTGCACAGGGCAAGAAAACTGTCTGCTCACTTCCGCCGTTCAATCATGGCAGCTGACTGACTTGCATCGCTCCAGAAGTCTTTCGGCCTGCCGGTTTATCGCCTGAAATGCGATGTGCCGACACGCTGGATTTTGACTCTCCACATGTTACAACGACTGTGGCAGCACCGCCGAAAACTGGTGCAATACGTAATGACGTATAGCCTGGGCCAACGAGATGCAGAGGTGGGGCAGATCACCCTGATGGAGTGGTCTCAGATCAAGGACCTATGCACCCTTCTGCACAGTTTCGACATGGCGACGAATATGTTTAGCGCTGACAATGCCATTATCAGCATGACAATTCCAGTCATTTTCATTCTGGAGCACACGCTAAACACTATTCGGAGTGAGGGGGTAGGACAACAGGAAGGGGAGGAAGTACAGGAGGATTCATATGCGCAGGGGATAACAACATCACCAAGGTCCAGACGTTCATCATCACCAAGGCGGCAGGCATGGGACGATGGGGGAGAGGGATTAACAAGGGCGCATGGTAGCAGGCAAAATGTTGAGGAAGGTGCAGGAGGACATGAAGAAATGGAGGACGAACTGTCCATGGACATGGAAGACTCAGCAGATGAGGGAGACCTTGGTCAAATTTCAGTTGAAAGAGGTTGGGGGGAGATGTCAGAGGAAGAAAGAACGGTTAGCACCTCTATGCCACAAACACAGCAAGCACTTGGTCCGCATGGATGCGCAAGACACATGAGCGCCTTCTTGCTGCACTACCTACAACATGACCCTATGATTTTCAAAATTAGAAGTGATGATGACTACTGGGTTGCCACACTATTAGATCCCCGGTACAAGTCCAAATTTTGTGAAATAATTCCAGCCATAGAAAGGGACGCACGTATGCAGGAGTATCAGCAGAAGCTGTTGCTCAATCTTAGCTGGCTTTTCCACCAAACATCAGTGGTGCACGGAGTGAATCTCCCAGTTGTAACTTGACAAACATGGGACTGTCTCGTCATCAACAGTCTAACCGTACTAACAGCACCGTATCTGTTGCTGGTAACAGCAATTTTATTGAATCGTTTCATAATTTTTTTAGACCATCCTTTGCAAGGCCAACAGAGACAAGAAGTCTGACACAGTCAACGGCTGCAGAGGATGATACAGGAGTATCTCCAAATAAACATTGATGCCATGACTTTGTTACTGGAGCCTTGCTCCTTTTGGGCTTCAAACCTTGAAAAATGGCCTGAGCTCTCCACTTACGCCTTGGAGATCTTGTCGTGTCCAGCTGCCAGCATTGTATCAGAACGTGTCTTCAGTGCTGCTGGGTGTGTGCTGACAGATAAGCGCACGCGTCTGTCCACTGACAATGTGGACAGACTAACGTTCATCAAGATGAACAAGTCATGGATCCGCAAGGACTTTACTACCCCTGTGTCATCCTGGGGAGAGTAAAGGCTTGTGGATTTGGAATGTGCTTGATGCAAATCTAGCTGTGAAGTGTACAACAGGGGCACAAGTGATGCCTCTGAAGTGGTGTCTGTGGGGCCCAATTTTTGGAAAAAAGGGCGACTCTGCTTGGAGTCCCCCCGCTGTGTTTTTAAAAACGAGCCAAGATGAACAAGTCATGGTTCAGCAAAGACTTTGCTACCTAGGCCGTTGTCTTCCTGGGGACAGCTAAGGCTGGCGTATTTTTGAAACTGCTTGATGCAAATCTACCTGTCAAGTTTGCAAATGGGGCACAAGTGATGCCGCTGAAGTGGTGTGTGTGGGGCCCAATTTTTGGAAATAAAAGGAAACTGTGCTTGGAGTCCGCTTGCTTGCATTGCTTTTAAAAATGATCCAAGATGAACACATGTGGGATCAGCAAAGACTTTGCTACCTACCCCGGTGTCATCCTGGGGACAGTTAAGACTGGCGTATTTTGGAATGTGCTTGATGCAAATCTACCTGTAAAGTGTACAACAGGGGCACAAGTTCTGCCACTGAAGGGGTGTCTGTGTGGCCCAATTTTTGGAAAAAAAAGGGAGACTCTCCTTGGAGTGCGCTTGCTGTGTTTTACATGATTTTAGAAGGGCATGCCATGGCTATATCTGTGCCTCGTCCTCTTTTTCCTCATCCAGCTGTTTTGTTTTCGCAGGAGTATATGTCCTTGTCACTTTCCCATGTGTTTGTGTTGTCTTTGGAGTTGTTTGTCACCTTTTGGACACCTTCCAGGTGTTTTAGGTGTTTGTGATTGCCTCCCATTATTTCCTATGGGGTTCGAGAGGTTCGTCGAATGGTTCGACGAACCGATTCGAACTCAAACTCTAGGGGGGTGGCTCATCTCTAGTCGTCACCTTGTTATTGATAGGGCATCATCATTATTCACATACCTCATATAGAGTGGATTAAAAAACTATTCATAACCTGTGAATTTTTCCACATTTTTTCATATTACACTTATAAATACAAATATATTATAATGGGGTTTTATGTGATATACCAATGCAAAGAAGCAAGTATTTGTGAAATGTAAAGGAAATGATACATGGTTTTCTAAATATTTTAAAAATATATAATCTAAAATTTGTGACATGCATTTGTATTCAGCCCCCCTGTAGTCTGATACCCCTACATATTAATCTGAGTGACTAATTGCTGCTAGAAGTCACATAATTCGCTAACTGGGTACTCCTGTGTATAAGTTATTCTCTGTAAAGGCCTTGTTTTATAACTTTAAGGATCAAACAGCATCATGTAAACCAAGGAACACATCAGACAGGTCAGAGATAAAGTTGTGGAGAAGTGTAAAGCAGGGTTAACATTAAATAATAGCCCAAGCTCTGAACATCTCACAGAGCACTGTTCAATCCATTATTCAAAGATGGAAGGCGTATGGCACAACTGCAAACCTACAAAGACATGGCAGTCCACCTAAACTGACATCCCAAAGAAGGTGAGCACTAATTAGAGAAGCAACAAGAGGCCTAAGGTCACTCTACAGGAACTGCAGAGATCCACAGCTCAGGTGAGAGAATCTGTCCACATGACAACTATTAGTTATATACCAAACAAATCTGGCTTTATGGAAAAGTGTCAAGAAAACCATTTTTAAAGCAAGCCACAAGAAATCATGTATGCAGTTTGCAATCTAGGTCTCACAGCTAGCAGGTGGAAGAAGGTGTTTTGGTCTGATGATACTAAAGTAGAACTTTTGGCGCTAAATATAACACGCTATGTGTGGCTAAAAACTAACACTGCACATCACTCTCTAAACACCATCCCCACCGTAAAACATGTTGGTGGCAACATCAGCATGTGAGGATAATTTTCTTCAGCAAGGACAGGGAAGTTGGTCAGAATTGACAGGAAGATGGATGGAGCTAAATACAATGCAATCCTGGAGGAAAACCTGTTGGAGGCTGCAGAAGACTTGACACTGGTATGAACTACAGTGGAATAGTTCAGACCAAAACATATTCATGTGTGTGAATGGCCCAGTCAAAGTCCAGACTTAAATCCCATTGAGAATTTGTTCAAAACTTGAAAATTGCAGTTTGCAGACACCTCCATCCAATTTCACTGAATAAAGGCCCCATCACATGCAGCGACGTATCTAACGCTATATCGCCGGGGTCACGGATCACGGATTCTGTGACGCACATATGACAGCAAGGAACGACCGTTAACGATGGAAAATACTCACCTTATCGTCCATCATTGACACGTCGTTCCTTTTTAAAAAATCATTGATTGTGGAGGACACAGGTTGTTCATCGTTCCTGAGGCAGCACACATCGCTACATGTGACACCTCGGGAATGACGACCTGCAGCTTACCTGCGGCCGCCGGCAATGTGGAAGGAAGGAGGTGGGCGGGATGTTACGTCCCACTCATCTCCGCCACTCCACTTCTATTGGGCGGCCGCTTAGTGACGCTGCACGGACCGTCCCCTTAGAAGGGAAGCGGTTCACTGGCAACAGCGACGTCGCTAGGCAGGTAATTACGTGTGACGTCTCCAAACGATTTTGTGCGCCACAGGCAGCGATTTGCCCGTGACACACAAACGACGGGGGCAGGTGCTTTCACCAACGATATCGCTAGCGATATCGCTGCGTGTAACACCCCCTTTAGAGCTATTGGGCAAAAAAGAATAGGCAAAAATGTCACCTCTAAGGGCTCATGCACACGTTGCATAATTGCATGCATGTACGCTGTGTATTGCACTGCAGCGTAAATGCATGCACCCGGCGTCCCCAGCACAATATATGAAGATTGTGCATGATACGTGCGCACATTGCTTTTATGAACGCAGCGATTTGGATGCTAAAATTTTGACCCAAATCCGTGCATTCATAAAATGAGCATGTCAATTATTCCGTGCACTATGGATGCAGCTCCCACTCTGTCTATGGTGGGGGCAGCATTCTGAACGCAGGAAATCGGCTTTTAACTACAAGAAAACTGCATCCATTATGCAGTGTTTCTGCAGCGATTTGAAGCGCACATGTGCTGTCAAATCGCTGCAGAATATTCAGCAATTACGTGCGCATGAGCCCTAAGGCCTCTTTCACAGGCTCATAGAAAACACACGATTTTCACGAACGTGTTGAAGGTACATTTGGCCCTCCATGTGCCATGATTTTGGCACACGTATGTCACATTGATCACACCACTATGTGGTCCATATGACATCAGTGCTGCCAGAGAAAAACGGACTTGTCTCCACGTGGGACACACAGACATATGTGTGCTCAATACGGACACACGATCCTTGTGAAAACATTAATGTGTGCACAGACTCATTGATTTTAATGGGTCTGCGTATATCTGTGTCTCTGGTACGTATGAAAACGAACGTCATACGTACTGGAATCACTGATAGGGGCACTTAGGCTGTGGGTGCATGGTGCATTTTTTATGCAGATTTGGTGCAGATTGTGGCCAAAATCTGCATGTCTATCTTTATGCCAGCAAAGTCAATGAAAATTATGAAGTGCTGTGCGCATGTTGCTTATTTTTTACTTGCAGATTCGGTGCAGAAAATAATCTGCAGCATGTCAATAGTTGGATTTTTTCCTGCGTTTTTTAGCCCTTGCACCCATTGACTTAAAACACACCCAAAAAGCACCAAAACGCATGCATTTTTTTCATGGGTTTTTTTTTGGGTGCATTTTTCTGCCAGAAAGTGCAGGTTTCATGCAGAAAATTTCTGCACCAAATCTGCAGTATACGCACATAGCACCTTAGTGTACACAAGGGGCTGCTGATAATTCTTTGGCTTTACCCAGAAAGAAACGAGATAGGATGATGAAACTTTACATTTATTCCACATACTCTTCACTGTTATCAACACAGTTCTTACATCGGTATTCCAAGTTCTGTAAGCCTAGCAAAAAGAAGGATTTCGGTTGTGCCTCAAACCAGGCATCCATAGCAGCAATGCATCAGAAATGGTGTGAAATTTGGTATCCTTGAGTTGTTTCTTCAGGTTTGGAAACAGATGATAGTCGGAGAGAGCTAAATCTAGTGAATAAGGCGGGTGGTCAACCAGCTGGAAGCCCAGCTCTGCCACTTTTGCCGCGATCACTTTTGCAGTGTGAGAGCAGGCGTTGTCTTGCAGGAACAAGATTCCTTTGGACAGCATGCTGTGCCTTTTGGCCTTCAGAGCTGCCTTTAATTGGTCTAAATGTTCAATGTAATACCTTACATTGATGGTGGAACCCTTTTGAAGTGGCTGATTTTTGCACCCTGAACTTCTTTGGGTGAGGAGAACCACTGTACCTCCACTCTTTTGACTGCTCCTCGTTTTCAGATCATACAAATAAATCCAGGTCTAATCCATAGTGACCAGTCAATCCAGGAAGTTCTTATCAGTCTGGAAACGCTAACAAATGGATCGGGAAGTTTTCACTCGCCTGCTTCTCTAATCTGGTGTCAAACATTTGGGGACCCACTTTACAGATAACTTCCTCATGTCCAAATGTTCATGGATAATGACACAAACACTTTCACGGGAAATCCCCATGATGTCTGCTATTGCTTTAGCTGAAATCTGTCAATTCTCCAGTATGAGGTTGTGCACAGCATCGACGATCCCCGGAACAACAACCGCTGTCGGACATCCAGGATGTTCCTCATCATTGGGCTGAAGTGGCCTGTTTTAAATTTGGCAACCCAGTTCTTAACTGTGGAATATGAAGGGCATTGATCCCCCAATGTCTGCGACATATCACCATGAATATCCTTTGTGGACTTTCCTTGCAGAAACAAGAATTTTATCACTCCTCTTCTCCCAGTTGCTGTGAATATCACATTAGACTCACATTAGCCATTTTGTTTTCCCACGTGCGTAGAACACTGTTGCCATAAGCAACAAACAGAGAATTTTAAAGACATATATTAGACATAGGCTTTCATGTGATTGTTACCGTAGAAACAAAAAAAATCACAAAGCCAAAGACTTATCAGCAACCCCTCGTATATATGCTTATATAGTTGGTGACATATCGATCCATGCATACATACAGTTAGGTCCAGAAATATTTGGACAGTGACACAATTTTCGCGAGTTGGGCTCTGCATGCCACCACATTGGATTAGAAATGAAACCTCTACAAACAGAATTCAAGTGCAGATTGTAACGTTTAATTTGAAGGTTTGAACAAAAATATCTGATAGAAATTGTAGGAATTGTACACATTTCTTTACAAACACTCCACATTTTAGGAGGTCAAAAGTAATTGGACAAATAAACCAAACCCAAACAAAATATTTTTATTTTCAATATTTTGTTGCGAATCCTTTGGAGGCAATCACTGCCTTAAGTCTGGAACCCATGGACATCACCAAACGCTGGGTTTCCTCCTTCTTAATGCTTTGCCAGGCTTTTACAGCCGCAGCCTTCAGGTCTTGCTTGTTTGTGGGTCTTTCCGTCTTAAGTCTGGATTTGAGCAAGTGAAATGCATGCTCAATTGGGTTAAGATCTGGTGATTGACTTGGCCATTGCAGAATGTTCCACTTTTTTGCACTCATGAACTCCTGGGTAGCGTTGGCTGTATGCTTGGGGTCATTGTCCATCTGTACTATGAAGCGCCGTCCGATCAACTTTGCGGCATTTGGCTGAATCTGGGCTGAAAGTATATCCCGGTACACTTCAGAATTCATCCGGCTACTCTTGTTTGCTGTTATGTCATCAATAAATACAAGTGACCCAGTGCCATTGAAATCCATGCATGCCCATGCCATCATGTTGCCTCCACCATGTTTTACAGAGGATGTGGTGTGCCTTGGATCATGGGCCGTTCCCTTTCTTCTCCAAACTTTTTTCTTCCCATCATTCTGGTACAGGTTTATCTTTGTCTCATCTGTCCATAGAATACTTTTCCAGAACTGAGCTGGCTTCATGAGGTGTTTTTCAGCAAATTTAACTCTGGCCTGTCTATTTTTGGAATTGATGAATGGTTTGCATCTAGATGTGAACCCTTTGTATTTACTTTCATGGAGTCTTCTCTTTACTGTTGACTTAGAGACAGATACACCTACTTCACTGAGAGTGTTCTGGACTTCAGTTGATGTTGTGAACGGGTTCTTCTTCACCAAAGAAAGTATGCGACGATCATCCACCACTGTTGTCATCCGTGGACGCCCAGGCCTTTTTGAGTTCCCAAGCTCACCAGTCAATTCCTTTTTTCTCAGAATGTACCCGACTGTTGATTTTGCTACTCCAAGCATGTCTGCTATCTCTCTGATGGATTTTTTCTTTTTTTTCAGCCTCAGGATGTTCTGCTTCACCTCAATTGAGAGTTCCTTAGACCGCATGTTGTCTGGTCACAGCAACAGCTTCCAAATGCAAAACCACACACCTGTAATCAACCCCAGACCTTTTAACTACTTCATTGATTACAGGTTAACGAGGGAGACACCTTCAGAGTTAATTGCAGCCCTTAGAGTCCCTTGTCCAATTACTTTTGGTCCCTTTAAAAAGAGGAGGCTATGCATTACAGAGCTATGATTCCTAAACCCTTTCTCCGATTTGGATGTGAAAACTCTCATATTGCAGCTGGGAGTGTGCACTTTCAGCCCATATTATATATATAATTGTATGTGTCACTGTCCAAATATTTCTGGCCCTGACTGTACTATGTGTACAATAAGGTATAAATTATAGCATATATACTTTTATTATTATGTGTATTATGTGTAATAATAATAATAATAATAATAATACATAATAATAATTTATATAATAATAATTATTTTTATAATAATAATAATAATAATTATTATTATTATTACATATTATTATTATTTAGCATTTTTATTACTTTAAAAAAACAAACCAAAACACTATTTTAAAATAAATCACATATGCTCGGTATATATCCATATTTAATAAAATATTCCATGTTTTATTATCTGAATATATAACACATTGTTTATAAGGAAGGTATCTAAATTCATACAAAAATAGCAGTGACCATCATGTGGTTACAATAGCATCTCCTATCAAGGGTTACTTTGCATACTTCGGCTTTAATCCATGGTAACAAGGCGCTATATTTTTCTACAGATGCAATAAATGTATCCCCCTCCCCCACTTTCAGTAATACCTTTAATATAATTTCTGACAATTATAATTGGATTTTTATTACCTGCAGCCTATAATGCAGCGGCTTCTTATTTCCTTTGCTGTGCTGACTTTTGTTTTTACTCATTAATTATTATCTTCTTTATACTGCTAAATAAAAATTTACATTTGTATATTTATTCAATTGTAATTAAATTTGTCGTATTTTAAGTATTTTCCGCTGACTCGGTCCCTTGTCGTCGCCGTATGTGTCGCAGAACAAAGAACTGTGCAACATTTTTGCTATTAATATATGCAACCTAATTGCTAAAAAAAAAAAAAAAAAGGAAGAGGGAGCGATCTGTATATACTGTACACGTTTGATGGAGAATAATGGAAAAGCCTGGAGTATATGAATCCCGTATGTTTGCAAAGGAACTGCACAACGCTCAGGACTATGTGCAGAAAAATGTTGAACGATTTGCGCTGTCATTGAATACACACATCATTAGCCGTTTATTTATTTTTTTCTTTTATTATCCCACTCCCCCAAAAAAAGAGACATTGAAAAACTCTTTGAAATATTGGATAGAAAACGTTCCATTTCTTCAGATTTTGGCACGAGGCATTGGTAAGGTAATTTGCCTTTCAGTATGTGAAACATTCAAAGTAGACGCTGCGTTTTCATGTTTTAGAAATGTACAATCAGCAGTAATTTGGCAGTGCTCGTGCGGCCGCCCCGGGTCCCGCATTGTATCGATGGACGGCTGCCAGGTTTTTGTAATACGCTGCATGTTATCAAGATGCTATCGTCGAATAATATGTAACAATTACATCATTTAATTATTGCAATTAAATTGCAGTCTGGAGAGCATAAGGCGTGGTGGTTACACAGGAGAGGTGCAAAAACAAATTCAGCGATCAATCACGCAGACAGTAATGCGACAATCCTCATTTACATAAACATGTATCCACGGAAACGACATACACAAAGGTAAAAGGAAAAAAAAAGAAAAGAGAGAGCGAGAGGCCTATTTTACATGGTGTGCATAGAATATTTGACAGTTAGGACTGGAAGCATCATTGGTGTGTGGGTACAGCTTGTTGCCATGGTTATACTTCTCCCTACTGGCATTGCGAAGATTGGCAGGGATGGATTGTGACAAGGATCCGCCCCTGTACTGCAACATTGGCAGCTTTTTTTCTCTTTTCTTCTCTCTGAGCTGAACGTTTCTCTGTCCTTCTTTTAAGATAATGGCAGACACATTTCATGTTATCTGTAAATGCTGATTTATCTGTAATGATGGATGAGAGTCACTGCCCCACCGTGACAGCACATTCTATATTGCAATTTTTATTCATGAATATACATTTAGGCGTACATTGTGTTTGCAGGTCTAGATATGAATACTGCCCATATAGATATTGTACTTATGACATACAGCATCTACTAATAATAACATTCAAAATCAGGCAAGGACTGCCAAGAATTGGCAATTTTACCTTATAGTCAAGGAACATGTTATATATATAAGCGGTGTTCCACTTTTTATGTGTTTACTCCTTTAGGCCTCTTTCACTCGTCAGTGATTCTGGTACGTATGTGCTAGTTTTTATACATACTGTTACGTCCGGATGGTGGAAGCACTGGACCGTACACCGATTTCCCCTGAGGAGGCAGCCAGGCCGGTCACCCCGCCAGAGGGTCCTGATGCACGGCAGCCGAAGCACTATTGGTAGCCAGACAGTCCGTAGAGGAGCAGGAAAGGTGGATGATGCTGAACCCACGGAGTTCTGGACGGTAGTTCGGGTGATGAGGCTCAGGGTCCGAGGCCGGGTTGTAGGGTCAGGCGGAATCCAGAACCTGCTGAGCAATGGAGCGGGTCACCGAACGGAGCCAGGGACTGGAGACTGGCGGAGCTGCAGAGGTGGTGGAACATCCGCCGAAGTCACCGTCAGGGTCCAGGGATGGACTTGGTTTCGGAGCGGCTGGCGTGGCAGGACAGGCTCTGTGAGACAGACAGGATTAATACAGGGCAAAGCACAGGGTAAAGCAATACGGGGACCTGAACACTAGCTTGCTAAACACATAGAACAGGCCCCGCCCACCAGGAAAGAGAAACCTAATATACCCTGTACCTGTCTATGCAATATCCTGTTTCTGGGTGCTGGCCCTTTAAGAGAGGGTCAATGACCGCGCGCGCGCCCTAATGCGCATGCGCGAGGCCCGTGTGCCCGAAGCCAGTCCAGGAAGTGGTGAGGAAGAAGCAGGAGCACCCGGCTGAGTGTCCCCTGTCGCAGAGGAGCGCCGGGAGCGGGGAGCAGGACACAAGGAGGGTGCAGGCGAGGAGGACGGAACCGGGACCGGGGTGGTGAGCAGGGAACGCCGGCGGGAACTGGGGAGCGGGCCACGGGGACCTGAGAGCGGGGCACGGGAACCGGAGAGCGGAGCCCGGGGACCGGGAAGCGTGACACATACCAGAATCATGCACATATGCAGACCCATTAAAATCAATGGTCTGCGCACACATCAGCAATTTTTCACTGATCATGTCTCCGTGCAGTGTACACGTGTGTCCGTGATTGCCGCACGGAGACATGTCCGTTTTTTTTTAGCATCACTGATATCCCATGGACCACACTATGGTGTGATCCGTGAAACACGTACCAGAAAAACACGGACATTGAAAATAAAAAGCATGTTATACTCACCTTCTCCAGCGACGCTGTCTCAGGCTTCTGCATGCTGCTGCTTCAGAGCCAGCTCATTACTGCATGCATATTCACGTATGCAGCCACAGCCGTCCCGGAAGTAGCTGCAGCGGGGGCGGAAAAACAGCAGAGCCGAAGAGTTCAGCACCACGGACAGCAGGAGCGGGGACAGGTGAGTTTATCTCCAGGTGCAATCACGGATAACTGAGCACGTATCAATTGCACATGGACAACCCACGTATGCCATGAATCACGGCTCATGGAGGGATATATGCGTTTTTTACATATCATTGAAAACATCTGTAATTTTCACTGACATGTGAAACAGGTCTTATGGTCAGAGTTGTATTAAAATAATGAAATGGGCTAGCACGTACCCTGTCCCAGTCCAGTGCTGGCTCTCTGTTGCTGTTCCAGTCTCTAAAGTTTGTTAGAAGTGGTGATTAGTGATGAGCGAGAATGCTCATCACTGCTTGTTAATCGATCGATTATCGCAGGTGCTCGAGCGCCATGCTCAAGTCCCAGCCCCACATCTTTTGTGGTTGTTAGACAGGCCATGAACATTGCCTCTCATACACGTTAATGCTGTAACCATCTTGGCTACTGAAGAAACAATGGAAGGATTCCAGTGGAAAATGCAGGAATAAAATCTTCATGCTGTATTAGAACACATTAAAATAATATAACAGCAGCAGTGGCACCAATAAGACCCCTCAAGGGGCCTACCAATGCGTTTCGACATAGGTAAGGTCTTATTCATGTATATGACCTTACCTATGTCGAAACATGTTGGATATGCCCTCTGAGGAGTCTTGTTAGTGTCAGTGCCGCTGTCATAATATTTTAATGTGTTCTAATAAAGCATGAAGATTTTATCCCTGCCTTTTTGCACTGGAATCCTTCCATTGTTTCTTCTTAAGTTGCATCCTGAGCTGGGGTGTTATCCGTGCGGACTTGGTGGTTCATCTCCATAACATATTTAAAGGTAAGCTGGCTTTCTACTTTATTCATCTTGGCCACTGGCATAAATGCTTGTTAATCGATCGAGTATCGTGGATGCTTTAGCGCTGTGTTAAAGTCCCCGCCCCACATCTTTTGTGGTTGTTAGCCAATCAACATTGCCTGTCATACATGTTAATGCAGTAACCATCTTGGCTACTGGCATTACTGTGATTAGCCTTCTGCATCGCGTTATCGGGTGTATATAAGACCCGGTATCACAAGTGTGTCGCATTGGCTGAGACCGTTGCCGTGTCTGTGATTAGAAGGTTGCAGGTTCTCTTTAACATGAGTGGATTTAACTTCATTTGGTACTGATGGGGTTAAGAGTTCATTGTTGATTCCTCTGAGATTCTATTTAGCTATAATCTAAGGGTACCGTCACACTTTAGCAACGCTCCAGTGATCCCACGAGCGATCTGACCTGGTCAGGATCGCTGGTGCATCGCTAAATGGTCGCACGTGAGCTGTCAATCAGGCAGATCTCACCAGCAACCAGGGACCAGCCCCCAGCCACCAGCGACGCGAGGAAGCGATGCTGCACTTGGTAACTAAGGTAAACATCGGGTAACCAAGCGCTTGGTTACCCAGTATTTACCTTGGTTACCAGGGCACACTGCTTAGCGCTGGCTCCCTGCACTCCTAGCCAGAGTACACATCGGGTTAATAAGCAAACCACTTTGCTTATTTACCCGATGTGTACTCCGGCTACGTATGCAGGGAGCAGGGAGCCAACATTGGCAGCCTGAGAGCGGTGGACGCTAGTAACCAAGGTAAATATCGGGTAACCAAGCAAAGCCCTTCGATTGGTTACCCGATATTTACCTTGGTTGCAGCTTACCACAGGCTGCTAGAAACCGGCTCCCTGCTCCCTGCACATTTCAGATCGTTGCTCTCTCGCTGTCAAACACAGCGATGTGTGCTTCACAGCAGGAGAGCAACGTCCAAAAAATGAACCAGCACTGTGTGTAATGAGCAGCGATCTCACAGCAGGGGCCAGATCGCTGCTCAGTGTCACACACAGCGAGATCGCTAATGAGGTCACTGGTGTGTCACAAAAAACGTGACTCAGCAGCGATCTCGCTAGCGATCTTGCTATGTGAGAAGCACCCCTAAGCTACTGCACCTTAATGCCACTCCCCTTCATTATTTAAACTCACTTTTAGCTCTACCATATGCCAGTGATAGGCTATGTGCACACAGTGCGTTTTTTTGACGCTGCGTTTTTGTGCGTTTTTGCCGTATAACCAGGGACTTACTTTATATCTTCCTTGGTGTACCCCTCCTGTTATGCTGCAAACCAGGTGTTCCCTTGCTCCAGTGTGACATTTAATGACATGAACGTTTGGCACACATGAAGTGCTATCCCAGGGGTACCTCCGGCTGTGTAGTCGTGACACTGGTACTGAGGCCGACCCCTGGTTTCAACACTTCTTCAACTTCTGCGACTAACTGGAGTGTGCAAGGTGGGACATCTCTTTCCCCGGCCGATGCATAAAGAGTCTTCAGGCAAAAGTCGAAATGCATAAAAACTGCCATTTATTCACACAGAAAAAAGAACAACACTCCGGTCAGCAGATTCCGGCAATATTAGTGGAGCTGGGGACAACCTGCCCAAACGCGCCCTCTGGTGGGGATATGCCCTAGATACTCCTCTTCTCCGGGCTCCCACTCTCCGGTCAAGCACACACTGGACCCACACCAGCGGAATAGACCCTGAGGTTGCGTCCACCTCCTTTACTCCGGTGTCCCCTGGTGTTCCGCTCACACACTTACACTTGCCGCTGCAGATGTTCACTGCCTGCTGTCCCGGATCCTTCTCCCTCTACACACACTCAGCCCTTCCCTAGATATCCGGCCGACTCCTCCTTCCCCGGTGGCAACAGCCGTCCCACCCGGCCACTAGGGGGTGCCCTAACACAACACATACAATAATAAAATCAACACTTTTAATAATCACAATGCCGGGTAAACTATGCTAAACTAGTAGGGGGTAGGCCCACCCACTACACACAATACTCTGGAAACCATTGAGGCAGAATGGATGTAGGAGGGAGAGCTTAGATTATACCAGGCATATTGGCAGTGTTGAACCTCGTCTTCACCATCCATCCTGTTTTCACCTTCCTGACCAGGCCAATTTTTTCAATTCTGACCAGTGTCAGTTTATGAGGTCATATCTCTGAAATGCTTCAACAAATCCCAGTAATTTTGATACTGGGTTTTTTTCATTACATGTTGCACTTTATGTAAGTTAAGTAACTTACAGCCAAAATAAGAAAATATTGGAAATTTTGTAAAAAATGTGAAAATGTTGCTCTTTTCAAATTGTTATTTTTTATGTTCTTAAATCAAAGAGTTATGTCACACAAAATGGTTAATAAATAACATTTGTCACATGTCTACTTTAACTCCTCATGTGTTTTTTTTGTTTGTACTTTCCTTCGCATCTTCCAAGAGCCATGACTTTTTATTTTTCCGTCAATATTGCCATATTAGTGCTTATTTTTTGCAGGACAAGTTGAACTTTTGAATGACACTCATTTTACCATATAGTGTACTGAATAATGTTTTTTTTTATTCACCATGTTCATTTCATGATAAAACTGACATGTCAGTATGATGCAAACTACACAGGCCAAAAAACCCCAAAAACTAATGCACTACCAAGATGCAGCAAGACCTCCAATAAATGGAGGCATCACAGGTGCAAGAGGAGCAAATCACTTTACCATTTCCAATGATGGAGGGGAGTGATTGCTTGATGGTAAACTTGCACACTTGTGGCTTGTGTGATGCTCTGGACTAGTCAGGTCGTCCCAGGTAGTCACACACAACACCACACCCCCTCCTGGTTAGGTGACATCAGTCAAACTAAAAACCTTGTCACCACCCTCCAGGTTTGATGTCCACACCAGGGAGGGGGCGGAGCCAGGCAGTTAGCCCCGCCCACTGATGAGTTCACAGGCTTGGAGGCGGGAAAACACAGACACAAGTTCAAGTTGACAGTGCAGAGTAGTTTTGACAGTGAAAGAGAGAGGTTGAGTCCAGGGGCTGCCATTGACTACTCCAGTGGCTGGTCGGAGCCCAGTCACCTCTGGCAAGGAGGTGCACGGTGGTGGCCACCTGCAGGAGCTGGGATTACAGCCAGTGGAACCGTAGGGATCGGGGTCGGGCGGTGGCCCGCCGGTACTGAACCAGGGAACCGATTGGAAACCGGAGCACCAGGAGGGGTACTCAGACCCAGACGAAGCCCCGAACCGACAGGGCCGAGTCAAATCAACTGATTGCGGACTGGACTTAAGGACCTATCCCACACAAGTCCTGTTAGAATACAACAGCCCAACCATACACAGTAGAGCCACCACCAAGGCATAGAGACCCAAAGGGCCAGCAAACGGGCTCCTACAGCATATACAAGTCGGGGAGCGGACTACCGGTGTCTAGGCATAGGAATCAAACATTTACACACAGAGGTGCAGGAGAAAGGCGGAAACCACCAACCTATACAGAGAGAAGCTGCAGCCAGCTGCGGGCCCCATTCATCACTCCGTTTGGTTTACAAGAGACTCCAATGTATTGTGTCAGAGTGAGTACACCAGTGCCTTCGGGCCGTGCACCGCGCCGCACCGCACCAGCGTCCAACCCGCTCCCCCGCCTCAGCACCTCCCTCGGGCCTCCGGGACCATCGCTCCCCTACCCACGGAGGGGGTCAACACCAAGCTGCGCAACACCGTCCCCGGGAGGCCTAGTTAATGGCAGTGGTGGTGTCCATCCATTCACCACAACCCGTGGGTGGCGTCACGAACTTACAAACCAAACCAAACAACCGCGGCCCCGGCCGTGGAACTCCTCACCCAAGTCCCCGCGTGTAGCGCCAACTCCCTTGCAGAGCGACGTGATCCCTGGGTCCGTCAGAGGCTCGAGCCACCACCTGCAGTACGAGCACGGATCCGAACGGCTCGGTGGTCGCAGCCGAGCCCGCGGGGCGGTACACTTGCATAGGGCACTGTTCACACATGCAGGTTCACAGTATCTGGTAAGCAGCCTATTAGTTACGCCCATCCCAATAGATGCAGGCGGGCTGCACCAGTACTACATTTGTGCTCTATGCAGGGACAGTGACTATAGTATACAAGGCCCAACAAAAAAGAGGCCTAGCTGCATCCTGTATAAAATGTTCTGTGCAAAAGAATAAATAAATATATGAGGTATTGGTTGGTAATATGGCCACAGTACGTAAGCCCACAATCCACGTCACGGATCCTCATTCTTGTGGGTCCCTACACTAATATATAATACTAGAAGGTGGCCCGATTCTAACGCATCAGGTATTCTAGAATTTATTGTGTAGTTACTGTATGATTTTTGTTATATATATAGATGTTGTCTGTAGTTGCCAAGTGTTTGTGTAGCGCGCTGTACATGTTCTGGGTGTTGTCTGGGTGGGAGTGTGTGAGAGCGATGTTGTTTGTGTGTTGCGTTGTTTGTAGAGCGCTGTGTGTCTGCAGCGTTGTGTGTGTGTGGTGCTGTGTGTTGCGTTGTGTGTTGTGTTTGTGGAGCGCTGTGTGTCTGCAGCATTGTGCGTGTGTGTGGTGCTGTATGTGTTGCACGGTTTGTGTGGGTGTGTGTGTGTTTTGGGGGGAGGTATGTTTTGTGCAGTGTGTGTGTGTGTGTTGGAGGAGTAGTTCTGGAGGGAGAGGAGTATAATAGGAGGAGTAGACCTGGGGGTGATGAGTCTAATAGGAGGAGTAGAGGAGTAGTCCTGGGGGGAGAGGAGTCTAATAGGAGGAGTAGTCCTGGGGGGTGAGGAGTCTAATAGGAGGAGTAGTCCTGGGGGGAGAAGAGTCTAATAGGAGGAGTAGTCCTGGGGGGAGAGGAGTCTCATAGGAGGAGTAGTCCTGGGGGGAGGGGAGGATAATAGGAGGAGTAGTCCTGGGGGGAGAGGAGTCTAATAGGAGGAGTAGTCCTGGGGGGTGAGGAGTCTCATAGGAGGAGTAGTCCTGGGGGGAGAGGAGGATAATAGGAGGAGTAGTCCTGGGGGGAGAGGAGTCTAATAGGAGGAGTAGTCCTGGGGGGTGAGGAGGATAATAGGAGGAGTAGTCCTGGGGGGAGAGGAGTCTAATAGGAGGAGTAGTCCTGGGGGAGAGGAGGATAATAGGAGGAGTAGTCCTGGGGGGAGAGGAGGATAATAGGAGGAGTAGTCCTGGGGGGAGATGAGTCTAATAAGAGGAGTAGTCCTGGGGGGAGAGGAGGATAATAGGAGGAGTAGTCGTGGGGGGAGAGCAGGATAATAGGAGGAGTAGTCCTGGGGGGAGAGGAGGATAATAGGAGAAGTTGTCCTTGGGGAGAGAGGAGGATAATAGGAGGAGTAGTCCTAGGGGGGAGAGGAGGATAATAGGAGGAGCAGTCCTAGGGGGAGAGGAGGATAATAGGAGAAGTAGTCCTGGGGAAGAGGAGGATAATAGGAGGAGTAGTCCTGGGGGGAGGTGTATAGGTGCCCAATGTGTGTGGGGGGCGTGGCCGAGCGTGTGGGGACATGGCCGAGGGGGCAGAGTGTGGGGGGGCGTCGCCAAGGGGCAGAGTGTGGGAGGCGTGGCCGAGGGGGCAGAGTGGGGGGCGTGGCCGAGCGTGGGGGGCGTGGTCGAGTGGGGCAGAGTGTGGGGGGGCGTGGCCGAGGGGGCAGAGTGTGGGGGCGTGGCCGAGCGGGGCAGAGGCCGAGCGTGGGGGCGTGGCCAAGGGGGCAACTATGCAAAGCGGTGTCCATAGTTACCTGATGTCTATCATTGTTATCAGCGTACGTGTGCCAGGAGTCGGGGTATGCTAGTAAGCATGGTACACATCAAGTAAGTATTCAAAGAGACAGTGCTGGGTCACTTGTTGGTCTCCTGCTGTGCAGCACGCATCAGCGTGTGACAGCGGGAGACCAACGATCTGAATGGGCAGGGAGCCGGCATACGCTGGTAACCATGCTACACAATATTACCTGATGTGTACCATGGTTACCAGCGTATCCCGCCCCCCGCACGCACGGGAGCCCACACCAGCGTACGCCGGCAACCCCAGCAATGCGAGGGTATGTGCTGGCTGGGTTGCCGGCGTACGCTGGTGTGGGCTCCCGGTGGTACAGCACTCACCTGGGAGTCGGGGCTCCATGTCGGTTTGGGGAATGCGTGCGGGGGGCGGGGCCAGAGCGAGCGTGCAATGCGTGAGGGGGGCGGGGCGTGGCCGAGTTGCCAATGCGTGCAGGGAGCCGGGGCGAGAGGCCAATCCGTGGGGCGGGCAGAGCCTGGGCGAGCGGCCAATACGTGCGGGGGGGGGGCGGAGCCGAGGCGAGCGGCCAATGAGATGCTTGTCACGGTAACGACAGAATTTTGGAGCCAGACAGACAGACAGACAGAATAAGGCAATTATATATATATATATATATATATATATATAAATATAAAATATAACAATAAAAAGAGGAATTAAAGCCTCCAATAGCTAAGTAATTACTCACAGACAAATGGCAGCAGATGTAAATTGCCCAGCAAAACTAATGCACAACTAGGATGCAGCAAGACATCCAATAGATGGAGGCATCACAGGTGCAAGAGGAGCAAATCACTCTAACGTTTCCAATGATGGAGGGGAGCGATTGCTTGTGGAAAAATTGCACACTTGTGGCTTGCACACCGTTCACATATGCAGGTTCACAGGCTTTTTTTTTTTTTGGCCTGGGCAGTTTACTTCTGCTGCCATTTTTCTGTGAGTAATTGCTTAGCTATTTGAGTATTTAATTCCTCTTTTTGTTGTTGTCAGTATGATGCCTCAGATTGGTATGAGTTTGTGGAGACCAAACATGTGCACTTTTACTTTTATCTAAAGGCCCTGTCACACACAGAGATAAATCTGCGGCAGATCTGTGGTTGCAGTGAAATTGTGGACAATCAGTGCCAGGTTTGTGGCTGTGTACAAATGGAACAATATGTCCATAATTTCACTGCAACCACAGATCTGCCAAAGACTTATCTCTGTGTGTGACGGGGCCTTTAGTCAGTGTTTCCCAAATTCCAGTCCTCATGGCCCCCAACAAGTCATGTTTTCAGAATTTCCTTACTATTGAACAGGTGATGGAATCATTATCAAGGCATCACCTGTGCTATATTAAGGAAATACTGAAAACATGACCTGTTGGGTGCCGTAAGGACTGGAGTTTGGGAAACACTGATCTAAGTGGTGAAAAAAAATTCAGAAGTTTGTCCAAAAAAAAGAATTGCGCTTTAGTCGCCATTTTCCGAGACCCCGTAGCGTTCTCATTTTTAGGATCTGGGGCTCAGTGATGGCTTACTTGCTGCATCTTAAGATGGCTTTTTTTAATTGTATGATTTTTCTTTGGATGCAATGTTTTGATCGCCTCTTGTTGCATTTTAATCCAATGTTGCAGCAACCAAAACTTTTGACGTTTGGAATTTTTTTCTTGCCACTCCGTTTAGTGATTTGAATCTTTAGGTTTTATTTCTACCTTTTACCTTTTCCGGGTTTTTTTTTACTTTTTTTTTACAGTTTTTACTAGTCTTTCTAGGGGACTTTATGACTGTACACTGCATACAGCATCACTTTGGTCATGAGAAATGCTGATCTCCTTTGAGTGCCGGCACTTTGCTGGTTCTCACAGGAAGTGACTCATGACAGCAACAGGGCTCATTATCCGACCCCGTGCTATCATGGTAACACATTGGTACTGCATCAATGCGTCAAAGGGCCGCTGATGGCTTCATGGAACAGTGCGATCCCCACTACGGTGCTTTAAATCGCGCTGTCAGAATTTGACAGCATAATCTAATCCACTCCTGCCTATTAGCCGCACATTTCTGCTGATCAGATCAGCAGACATGTGCAGGGATTACCGCGGGCTCGCTGCCAGAGCCCTTGGTAACTGCAGGGACATGACCATCAGTGGTCGTGAAGGGGTTAAAGCAGCATCATTTTTGAAACATACTTTTAATTTTGCTAGGAAGTTAAAATTGTTAAACATTTATCAGAAATTTCTAATTTTTTCAACAAAATTTAAAACTTTTGACATGGCATTGAGAGGCCTATATGACAGAAAATACCCAAAAGTGACATTTTTCTAAAAACTACACCCCTCAAAGTACTCACAGGAACTAAAGCAATGTGTAATGGAAAAATTGAAAAATAAAGTGTTTATTTTTTACCACGAAAATGTTACTTTACTCCAAATTTTGCATTTTCACAAGGATAATCAGAAAATATACCATATAATTTGTTGTGCAATATCTCCTGAGTACAGAGATACTCCATATGTGATGAAAAAAATGACTTTTGGAATGCAAAATTAGCTGAAGTAGATAGCGGAGGATGAGCCTTTTGGAGAATCCCCTCATGTGCCTAAAGAGGGGAAACTCCCCACAAATGACTCATTTTTGGAAACTAGACCCCTCAATGAACTCACTTAGAGGTGTAGTGAGCACCTCGAACCCCCAGGTGCTTCACAGAATTTTATAACGTTGAGCCATGAAAGTAAAATAATCAGATTTTTCCCACAAAAATGTTGTTTTAGCCCAAAATTTGCATTTTCTCAAAGGTAACAGAAAAAAATGTACTGCAAAATTTGTTTGGCAATTTCTCCTGAGTATGTCGATACCCCATATCTGGTGGAAAACTACTGTTTGGGCGCACGACAGGGCTTGGAAGGAATGAAGCTCCATTTGACTCTTGGAATACAAAATTGTCCGGAATCCATAGCGGATGCCATGTCACGTTTACAGAGCCCGTGAAGTGCCTAAGTAGAGGAACCCCCCCCCCACAAGTGACTTATTTTGGAAACTAGATCCCTCAAGAAACTAATCTAGATGTGTGGTGAGCACCTTGAACCCTTCACAGAATTTTATAATGCTAAGTTGTGAAAATAAAAAAAAATCATATTTTCCCCCCTAAAAGTGTTGTTTTAGCCCAAAATGTTGCATTTTCACAAAGGTAGCAGGAGAAAATGGATCATACAATATGTTAGGCTATTCGTGGTGGAAAACTACTGTTTGGATGTACAGCTTAGCTCAGAAGGGGAAGAGTGCCATTTTAATTAGGAATTGTGACATGACACCCTTAACACTAGAACTACTGGACTCATGACACCTACATAGAAATACATAGTGCAAAGTAGTCAAAATGACTACCTCAGTAGTTCTAGTGTTAAACCATTTCAGAAAAATCTGAACTCCAATATAGTGCTCCTTCCCTTCTGAGCTTTGCACTGTGCTTCAAGAAGTAGTTTTTGGGGTATTGACATACTCAGGAGAAATTGCTTAACAAATTGTAACATTTACTCAGCCCAATGTTATGCAATTCTATGGATTTAAAATGCTCACTAGTCACTACACACTTCGATGAATTCTTTGAGAGGTGTACATTTCAAAATGGGGTTATGTGGCATTTTCTGCTGTTTTTGCATGTCAGGGGTAGAGATGAGCGAACCGGTCCCGGTTCGGCTCGAGGCGGTTCGCCGAACGGGGGGTCTGGCTCGAGTTCGGCTCGTCGAACGTTCGACGAACCGAACTCGAGCCCATAGGAAACAATGGCAGGCAATCACAAACACAGTAAAACACCTAGAAAACACCCTCAAAGGTGTCCAAAAGGTGACAAACAACTCACAACACAACACAAACACATGGGAAAGTGACAAGGACATGTACTCATGCGAAAACAAAACAGCTGGACAAGGAAAAAGAGGAGGACACACAGATATAGGCATGGCACGCCCTTCTAAAGTCATGTAAAACACCGCAAGGTGACTCCAAGCGGAGTCTCCCTTTTTTCCAAAAATTGGGCCCCACACACCCACCCCTTCAGTGGCAGCAGTTGTGCCCCAGTTGTACACTTCACAGCTAGATTTGCATCAAGCACATTCAAAAATACGCCATTCTTATCCGTCCCCAGGATGACACCGGGGTAGGTAGCAAAGTCTTTCCTGATCCCAGCTCTGTTCATCTTGGCTTCTTTTAAAAACACAGCAAGCAAGGGTTACTCCAAGCGGAGTCTCCCTTTTTTCCAAAAATTGGGCCCCACACACACCCACCCCTTCAGTGGCAGCACTTGGGCCCCAGTTGTACACTTCACAGCTAGATTTGCATCAAGCACATTCAAAAATACGCTATTCTTAACCGTCCCCAGGATGACACCGGGGTAGGTAGCAAAGTCTTTCCTGATCCCAGCTCTGTTCATCTTGGCTTCTTTTAAAAACACAGCAAGCAAGGGTTACTCCAAGCGGAGTCTCCCTTTTTTCCAAAAATTGGGCCACACAGACACCCACCCCATCAGTGGCAGCACTTGGGCCCTAGTTGCAAACAGGATGTTTTGATTTGCATCAAGCACATTCAAAAATACGCTATTCTTAGCCGTCCACAGGATGACACCGGGGTAGGTAGCAAAGTCTTTCCTGATCCCAGCTCTGTTCATCTTGGCTTCTTTTAAAAACACAGCAAGCAAGGGTTACTCCAAGCGGAGTCTCCCTTTTTTCCAAAAATTGGGCCACACAGACACCCACCCCATCAGTGGCAGCACTTGGGCCCTAGTTGCAAACAGGATGTTTTGATTTGCATCAAGCACATTCAAAAATACGCTATTCTTAGCCGTCCCCAGGATGACACCGGGGTAGGTAGCAAAGTCTTTGCTGACCCATGACTTGTTCATCTTGGCTTCTTTTAAAAACAATGTAAGCAAGGGTTACTCCAAGCGGAGTCTCCCTTTTTTCCAAAAATTGGGCCACACAGACACCCACCCCATCAGTGGCAGCACTTGGGCCCTAGTTGCAAACAGGATGTTTTGATTTGCATCAAGCACATTCAAAAATACGCTATTCTTAGCCGTCCCCAGGATGACACCGGGGTAGGTAGCAAAGTCTTTGCTGACCCATGACTTGTTCATCTTGGCTTCTTTTAAAAACAATGTAAGCAAGGGTTACTCCAAGCGGAGTCTCCCTTTTTTCCAAAAATTGGGCCACACAGACACCCACCCCATCAGTGGCAGCACTTGGGCCCTAGTTGCAAACAGGATGTTTTGATTTGCATCAAGCACATTCAAAAATACGCTATTCTTAGCCGTCCCCAGGATGACACCGGGGTAGGTAGCAAAGTCTTTGCTGACCCATGACTTGTTCATCTTGGCTTCTTTTAAAAACAATGTAAGCAAGGGTTACTCCAAGCGGAGTCTCCCTTTTTTCCAAAAATTGGGCCACACAGACACCCACCCCATCAGTGGCAGCACTTGGGCCCTAGTTGCAAACAGGATGTTTTGATTTGCATCAAGCACATTCAAAAATACGCTATTCTTAGCCGTCCACAGGATGACACCGGGGTAGGTAGCAAAGTCTTTCCTGATCCCAGCTCTGTTCATCTTGGCTTCTTTTAAAAACACAGCAAGCAAGGGTTACTCCAAGCGGAGTCTCCCTTTTTTCCAAAAATTGGGCCACACAGACACCCACCCCATCAGTGGCAGCACTTGGGCCCTAGTTGCAAACAGGATGTTTTGATTTGCATCAAGCACATTCAAAAATACGCTATTCTTAGCCGTCCCCAGGATGACACCGGGGTAGGTAGCAAAGTCTTTGCTGACCCATGACTTGTTCATCTTGGCTTCTTTTAAAAACAATGTAAGCAAGGGTTACTCCAAGCGGAGTCTCCCTTTTTTCCAAAAATTGGGCCACACAGACACCCACCCCATCAGTGGCAGCACTTGGGCCCTAGTTGCAAACAGGATGTTTTGATTTGCATCAAGCACATTCAAAAATACGCTATTCTTAGCCGTCCACAGGATGACACCGGGGTAGGTAGCAAAGTCTTTCCTGATCCCAGCTCTGTTCATCTTGGCTTCTTTTAAAAACACAGCAAGCAAGGGTTACTCCAAGCGGAGTCTCCCTTTTTTCCAAAAATTGGGCCACACAGACACCCACCCCATCAGTGGCAGCACTTGGGCCCTAGTTGCAAACAGGATGTTTTGATTTGCATCAAGCACATTCAAAAATACGCTATTCTTAGCCGTCCACAGGATGACACCGGGGTAGGTAGCAAAGTCTTTCCTGATCCCAGCTCTGTTCATCTTGGCTTCTTTTAAAAACACAGCAAGCAAGGGTTACTCCAAGCGGAGTCTCCCTTTTTTCCAAAAATTGGGCCACACAGACACCCACCCCATCAGTGGCAGCACTTGGGCCCTAGTTGCAAACAGGATGTTTTGATTTGCATCAAGCACATTCAAAAATACGCTATTCTTAGCCGTCCCCAGGATGACACTGGGGTAGGTAGCAAAGTCTTTGCTGACCCATGACTTGTTCATCTTGGCTTCTTTTAAAAACAATGTAAGCAAGGGTTACTCCAAGCGGAGTCTCCCTTTTTTCCAAAAATTGGGCCACACAGACACCCACCCCATCAGTGGCAGCACTTGGGCCCTAGTTGCAAACAGGATGTTTTGATTTGCATCAAGCACATTCAAAAATACGCTATTCTTAGCCGTCCCCAGGATGACACCGGGGTAGGTAGCAAAGTCTTTGCTGACCCATGACTTGTTCATCTTGGCTTCTTTTAAAAACAATGTAAGCAAGGGTTACTCCAAGCGGAGTCTCCCTTTTTTCCAAAAATTGGGCCACACAGACACCCACCCCATCAGTGGCAGCACTTGGGCCCTAGTTGCAAACAGGATGTTTTGATTTGCATCAAGCACATTCAAAAATACGCTATTCTTAGCCGTCCACAGGATGACACCGGGGTAGGTAGCAAAGTCTTTCCTGATCCCAGCTCTGTTCATCTTGGCTTCTTTTAAAAACACAGCAAGCAAGGGTTACTCCAAGCGGAGTCTCCCTTTTTTCCAAAAATTGGGCCACACAGACACCCACCCCATCAGTGGCAGCACTTGGGCCCTAGTTGCAAACAGGATGTTTTGATTTGCATCAAGCACATTCAAAAATACGCTATTCTTAGCCGTCCACAGGATGACACCGGGGTAGGTAGCAAAGTCTTTGCTGACCCATGACTTGTTCATCTTGGCTTCTTTTAAAAACAATGTAAGCAAGGGTTACTCCAAGCGGAGTCTCACTTTTTTCCAAAAATTGGGCCACACAGACACCCACCCCATCAGTGGCAGCACTTGGGCCCTAGTTGCAAACAGGATGTTTTGATTTGCATCAAGCACATTCAAAAATACGCTATTCTTAGCCGTCCCCAGGATGACACCGGGGTAGGTAGCAAAGTCTTTCCTGATCCCAGCTCTGTTCATCTTGGCTTCTTTTAAAAACACAGCAAGCAAGGGTTACTCCAAGCGGAGTCTCCCTTTTTTCCAAAAATTGGGCCACACAGACACCCACCCCATCAGTGGCAGCACTTGGGCCCTAGTTGCAAACAGGATGTTTTGATTTGCATCAAGCACATTCCAAATCCACAAGCATTTACTCTCCCCAGGATGACACAGGGGTAGTAAATTCCTTCTGGATCCATGACTTGTTCATTTTGATGAACGTCAGTCTGTCCACATTGTCACTGGACAGACGCGTGCGCTTATCTGTCAGCACACACCCAGCAGCACTGAATACACGTTCAGAGACAACGCTGGCAGCTGGACACGACAAAATCTCCAAGGCGTAAGTTGCGAGCTCTGGCCATTTTTGTAGGTTTGAAGCCCAAAAGGAGCAAGGCTCCAGTTGCACAGTCATGGCATCGATGTTCATTTGGAGATACTCCTGTATCATCCTCTCCAGCCGTTGACTATGTGTCAGACTTGTTGTCTCTGGTGGCCTTGCAAAAGAGGGTCTAAAAAAATTATGAAAAGATTCCATAAAATTGCTGTTACCGGCACCAGAAAAGGTCCTACTGGTACGGGTAGACTGTTGAAGATGACGAGACCGTCCCATGTTTGTCAAGTTACAACTGGGAGATTCACTCCCTGCACCTGCACGGTTGTTTGGTGGAAAAGCCGAGCTAAGATCTAGTAACAGCTTCTGCTGATACTCCTGCATACGTGCGTCCCTTTCTATGGCTGGAATTATGTCACAAAATTTGGACTTGTACCGGGGATCTAATAGTGTGGCAATCCAGTAGTCATCATCACTTCTAATTTTGACAATACGACTGTCATGTTGGAGGTAGTGCAACAAAAAGGCACTCATGTGTCTTGCGCAGCCATGCGGACCAAGTCCATGCTGTGTTTGTGGCATAGAGGTGCTACCCGTTCTTTCTTCCTCTGACATCTGACCCCAACCTCTTTCAACTGAAATTTGACCAAGGTCTCCCTCATCCGCTGAGTCTTCCATGTCCATGGACAGTTCGTCCTCCATTTCTTCATGTTCTCCTGCACCTTGCTCAACATTTCGCCTGCTACTATGCGCCCTTGTCGATCCCTGTCCCCCATGGTCCCATGCCTGCTGCGTTGGTGATGATGAACGTCTGGACCTTGGTGATGTTGTTGTCCCTTGCGCATATGAATCCTCCTGTAGTTCCTCCCCTTCATGTTGTCCCACCCCCTGACTCCGAATAGTGTTTAGCGTGTGCTCCAGCATGTAAATGACTGGAATCGTCATGCTGATAATGGCATTGTCAGCGCTAAACATATTCGTCGCCATGTCGAAACTGTGCAGAAGGGTGCATAGGTCCTTGATCTGAGACCACTCCATCAGGGTGATCTGCCCCACCTCTGCATCTCGTTGGCCCAGGCTATACGTCATGACGTATTGCACCAGGGCTCTGCGGTGCTGCCACAGTCGCTGTAACATGTGGAGAGTTGAATTCCAGCGTGTCGCCACATCGCATTTCAGGCGATGAACCGGCAGGCCGAAAGACTTCTGGAGCGATGCAAGTCGCTCTGCTGCGGCGCTTGAACGGCGGAAGTGAGCTGACAGTTTTCGTGCCCTGTTCAGAAGGCCATCTAGGCCGGGATAGTGTGTTAAAAATTGCTGCACGACAAGGTTCAACACGTGAGCCATACAAGGTACGTGTGTCACCTTGCCCAGGCGAAGTGCCGCACCCAGGTTTGCAGCATTGTCGCACACGGCCTTACCAGGCTGCAGTTTGAGTGGAGACAACCATTTATTAAACTCGGACCGCAAAGCTGACCACAACTCCTCAGCTGTGTGACTCTTATTACCAAGACATGTCAAGCTAAAGACCGCCTGATGCCGTTGCGCTCTGCTGCCAGCATAGTAATGAGGGGTGCGTGATTCCTTCTGCGCAGTGAGAACGCTGGTGGCCTGACCAGGCAGGCTTGGGGCGGAGGTGGAGGACCCAGATGAGGTGGAGGATGCAGAAGCAGTGGCGGAACTTGGACAGACAGAGGATTGACACACAAGTCGTGGGGACGGCAAGACTTGTGCAGCAGACCCTTCACCATCTATCACCATAGTTACCCAGTGCCCAGTCAGCGACATGTAACGTCCCTGTCCATGCTTACTGGTCCAAGTATCGGTGGTGAAATGCACCCGTTCACACACAGAGTTTCTCAAGGAAGCGGTGATGTTGTGTGCGACATGCTGGTGTAGCGCGGGCACACCTTTCTTAGAGAAGTAGTGGCGACTAGGCATCTGGTACTGGGGCACAGCGACAGACATAAGGTCTCTAAAATCCTGTGTGTCCACTAGGCGGAAAGGCAGCATTTCGGTAGCCAACAGCTTACAGAGGGATAGAGTCAACCTCTTAGCTTTGTCATGGGTCGGAGGAAGTGGCCTTTTATTTGACCACATCTGAGGGACAGAGATCTGGCTGCTGTGTGTAGACGGTGTTGAGTAGGGTGTCCCTGGAAAAATGCAGGTTTGTGAGGAAAGTGCAGGCGGAGACATGATGTTGCCTTCATCCAACGTTGGTGCTATCGATGTCTGAGAGAGCTGTACACACTCACTTGTTTCCCCTTCCAAACCAACTGACGACCTTACAAGCAAACTGCCTGTTGCGGTTACAGTGGTGGAAGTTTTGCGTGGAAAAACAGGTGTGGCAGCTGTCCCCACAGTCCTAGAAGATGAAGAGCGCGCGGATGCAGTGGAAGGGGCGGGCGGTGGATGGTTCGCTCCGCTAGGCCGCATTGCAGCACGGTGAGCTTCCCACCGGGACTTATGATATTTATTCATGTGACGATTCATGGAAGAAGTTGTCAAACTGCTGAGCTTTTGACCTCTACTAAGAGAATCATGACAAATGTTACATATCACATGAGTTGGGCGATCTTTTTCGATGTGAAAAAAGGACCAGGCTAGGCAAGGCTTAGAGGCCATGCGACCTGTTGATCCACCCCGAATAATGCTCATAGGCAGAGTGGTGGCTGAGGATGCAGTTGTAGACGTGCTACCAGTGCTCCGACTCTGTCCAGGAAGGCGCAAGGTAACTTCGTCGTCGGTTGCATCCTCCTCCACCGCCTCTGTTGACCTCCTCGAGTGCCTGACTGGGGGTTGACAGTAGGTGGGATCTAGAACGTCATCATCAATTGTTGTGTTTGCACTCCCCTCCCCCTCAGACCGAGCCTCTTCTTGCCCTGACCGAATATTTAAGTTGTCATCCCAATCGGGTATCTGCGTCTCATCTTCATCAGTATGTTCCTCATTGTCTATAACCACAGGTGTTACAGTTTGTGACAAAGGGTCAACATTATGCTCAGAAACTTGGTCCTCACGGCCTGAATCTGAGTCACAAAGGTTCTGGGCATCACTGCAGACCATTTCCTGTTCTGTACTCACTGTAGCTTGGGAGCAGACCTCTGATTCCCAGGCTATAGTGTGACTGAACAGCTCTGCAGACTCAGCCATCTCAGTTCCACCATACTGTGCAGGGCTGATGGAGACTTCAGAGCTGGGAGAAATCAAGTGTGATTGGGATGACAACTCAGAGGACTGGTGTTTTTTGGATGCGGTACTTGAAGTGGCTGAGAGGGCACTTGTTGGACCACTTGAGATCCATTCAAGCATTTTCCTTTTTTGCCCATCATCTACCTTTCTTCCTGTTGTTCGTGTCCGTAAAAAAGGGAGCACATCGGATTGTCCACGGTAAGTAGTAGACATCTTACTTTTGCTGGTAGATGGTCTATCTTCAGCAGATGATAATGGAGCTTTGCCACCTTCCCCACGGACAAAACCTTTTTTGCCTTTTCCACCACGCCTCTTCCCCTTTCCACCAGCATCTGTCATTTTGCCACTCATGTTGATTGCGACAAGATTGTGGACTGAAAATGTGGTAGTAAAAATTGAGAGGTGGTGAAGATTGCAGTGGTGGTCTAGCTTTATTAACAGCAGAATAATAAAGAATAAATATCCCTGACAATGCAACTTAGTTATAATTAGTTGGAGTGTGCAACGCAGGCAGACGTGCTGCAAATGTCTTTGCACTAGTGGGACTATAGCAAAGTCCAATAGCCACGTATAGGATGCCACTAGGTACACTGAGTGTTTGCTAGTATAATGGCTTGGTTAGAATGAGTTGTAGTGTGCAACGCAGGCAGACGCGCTCTGCAAATGTCTTTGCACTAGTGGGACTATAGCAAAGTCCAATAGCCACGTATAGGATGCCACTAGGTACACTGAGTGTTTGCTAGTATAATGGCTTGGTTAGAATGAGTTGTAGTGTGCAACGCAGGCAGACGCGCTCTGCAAATGTCTTTGCACTAGTGGGACTATAGCAAAGTCCAATAGCCACGTATAGGATGCCACTAGGTACACTGAGTGTTTGCTAGTATAATGGCTTGGTTAGAATGAGTTGTAGTGTGCAACGCAGGCAGACGCGCTCTGCAAATGTCTTTGCACTAGTGGGACTATAGCAAAGTCCAATAGCCACGTATAGGATGCCACTAGGTACACTGAGTGTTTGCTAGTATAATGGCTTGGTTAGAATGAGTTGTAGTGTGCAACGCAGGCAGACGCGCTCTGCAAATGTCTTTGCACTAGTGGGACTATAGCAAAGTCCAATAGCCACGTATAGGATGCCACTAGGTACACTGAGTGTTTGCTAGTATAATGGCTTGGTTAGAATGAGTTGTAGTGTGCAACGCAGGCAGACGCGCTCTGCAAATGTCTTTGCACTAGTGGGACTATAGCAAAGTCCAATAGCCACGTATAGGATGCCACTAGGTACACTGAGTGTTTGCTAGTATAATGGCTTGGTTAGAATGAGTTGTAGTGTGCAACGCAGGCAGACGCGCTCTGCAAATGTCTTTGCACTAGTGGGACTATAGCAAAGTCCAATAGCCACGTATAGGATGCCACTAGGTACACTGAGTGTTTGCTAGTATAATGGCTTGGTTAGAATGAGTTGTAGTGTGCAACGCAGGCAGACGCGCTCTGCAAATGTCTTTGCACTAGTGGGACTATAGCAAAGTCCAATAGCCACGTATAGGATGCCACTAGGTACACTGAGTGTTTGCTAGTATAATGGCTTGGTTAGAATGAGTTGTAGTGTGCAACGCAGGCAGACGCGCTCTGCAAATGTCTTTGCACTAGTGGGACTATAGCAAAGTCCAATAGCCACGTATAGGATGCCACTAGGTACACTGAGTGTTTGCTAGTATAATGGCTTGGTTAGAATGAGTTGTAGTGTGCAACGCAGGCAGACGCGCTCTGCAAATGTCTTTGCACTAGTGGGACTATAGCAAAGTCCAATAGCCACGTATAGGATGCCACTAGGTACACTGAGTGTTTGCTAGTATAATGGCTTGGTTAGAATGAGTTGTAGTGTGCAACGCAGGCAGACGCGCTCTGCAAATGTCTTTGCACTAGTGGGACTATAGCAAAGTCCAATAGCCACGTATAGGATGCCACTAGGTACACTGAGTGTTTGCTAGTATAATGGCTTGGTTAGAATGAGTTGTAGTGTGCAACGCAGGCAGACGCGCTCTGCAAATGTCTTTGCACTAGTGGGACTATAGCAAAGTCCAATAGCCACGTATAGGATGCCACTAGGTACACTGAGTGTTTGCTAGTATAATGGCTTGGTTAGAATGAGTTGTAGTGTGCAACGCAGGCAGACGCGCTCTGCAAATGTCTTTGCACTAGTGGGACTATAGCAAAGTCCAATAGCCACGTATAGGATGCCACTAGGTACACTGAGTGTTTGCTAGTATAATGGCTTGGTTAGAATGAGTTGTAGTGTGCAACGCAGGCAGACGCGCTCTGCAAATGTCTTTGCACTAGTGGGACTATAGCAAAGTCCAATAGCCACGTATAGGATGCCACTAGGTACACTGAGTGTTTGCTAGTATAATGGCTTGGTTAGAATGAGTTGTAGTGTGCAACGCAGGCAGACGCGCTCTGCAAATGTCTTTGCACTAGTGGGACTATAGCAAAGTCCAATAGCCACGTATAGGATGCCACTAGGTACACTGAGTGTTTGCTAGTATAATGGCTTGGTTAGAATGAGTTGTAGTGTGCAACGCAGGCAGACGCGCTCTGCAAATGTCTTTGCACTAGTGGGACTATAGCAAAGTCCAATAGCCACGTATAGGATGCCACTAGGTACACTGAGTGTTTGCTAGTATAATGGCTTGGTTAGAATGAGTTGTAGTGTGCAACGCAGGCAGACGCGCTCTGCAAATGTCTTTGCACTAGTGGGACTATAGCAAAGTCCAATAGCCACGTATAGGATGCCACTAGGTACACTGAGTGTTTGCTAGTATAATGGCTTGGTTAGAATGAGTTGTAGTGTGCAACGCAGGCAGACGCGCTCTGCAAATGTCTTTGCACTAGTGGGACTATAGCAAAGTCCAATAGCCACGTATAGGATGCCACTAGGTACACTGAGTGTTTGCTAGTATAATGGCTTGGTTAGAATGAGTTGTAGTGTGCAACGCAGGCAGACGCGCTCTGCAAATGTCTTTGCACTAGTGGGACTATAGCAAAGTCCAATAGCCACGTATAGGATGCCACTAGGTACACTGAGTGTTTGCTAGTATAATGGCTTGGTTAGAATGAGTTGTAGTGTGCAACGCAGGCAGACGCGCTCTGCAAATGTCTTTGCACTAGTGGGACTATAGCAAAGTCCAATAGCCACGTATAGGATGCCACTAGGTACACTGAGTGTTTGCTAGTATAATGGCTTGGTTAGAATGAGTTGTAGTGTGCAACGCAGGCAGACGCGCTCTGCAAATGTCTTTGCACTAGTGGGACTATAGCAAAGTCCAATAGCCACGTATAGGATGCCACTAGGTACACTGAGTGTTTGCTAGTATAATGGCTTGGTTAGAATGAGTTGTAGTGTGCAACGCAGGCAGACGCGCTCTGCAAATGTCTTTGCACTAGTGGGACTATAGCAAAGTCCAATAGCCACGTATAGGATGCCACTAGGTACACTGAGTGTTTGCTAGTATAATGGCTTGGTTAGAATGAGTTGTAGTGTGCAACGCAGGCAGACGCGCTCTGCAAATGTCTTTGCACTAGTGGGACTATAGCAAAGTCCAATAGCCACGTATAGGATGCCACTAGGTACACTGAGTGTTTGCTAGTATAATGGCTTGGTTAGAATGAGTTGTAGTGTGCAACGCAGGCAGACGCGCTCTGCAAATGTCTTTGCACTAGTGGGACTATAGCAAAGTCCAATAGCCACGTATAGGATGCCACTAGGTACACTGAGTGTTTGCTAGTATAATGGCTTGGTTAGAATGAGTTGTAGTGTGCAACGCAGGCAGACGCGCTCTGCAAATGTCTTTGCACTAGTGGGACTATAGCAAAGTCCAATAGCCACGTATAGGATGCCACTAGGTACACTGAGTGTTTGCTAGTATAATGGCTTGGTTAGAATGAGTTGTAGTGTGCAACGCAGGCAGACGCGCTCTGCAAATGTCTTTGCACTAGTGGGACTATAGCAAAGTCCAATAGCCACGTATAGGATGCCACTAGGTACACTGAGTGTTTGCTAGTATAATGGCTTGGTTAGAATGAGTTGTAGTGTGCAACGCAGGCAGACGCGCTCTGCAAATGTCTTTGCACTAGTGGGACTATAGCAAAGTCCAATAGCCACGTATAGGATGCCACTAGGTACACTGAGTGTTTGCTAGTATAATGGCTTGGTTAGAATGAGTTGTAGTGTGCAACGCAGGCAGACGCGCTCTGCAAATGTCTTTGCACTAGTGGGACTATAGCAAAGTCCAATAGCCACGTATAGGATGCCACTAGGTACACTGAGTGTTTGCTAGTATAATGGCTTGGTTAGAATGAGTTGTAGTGTGCAACGCAGGCAGACGCGCTCTGCAAATGTCTTTGCACTAGTGGGACTATAGCAAAGTCCAATAGCCACGTATAGGATGCCACTAGGTACACTGAGTGTTTGCTAGTATAATGGCTTAGTTATAATGAGTTGGAGTGTGCAATGCAGGCAGAGGTGCTGCAAATGTCTTTGCACTAGTGTGACTAGACAACAGTCCAATAGCCACGTTTAGGATGCCACTAGGTACACTGAGTGTTTGCTAGTATAATGGCTTAGTTATAATGAGTTGGAGTGTGCAATGCAGGCAGAGGTGCTGCAAATGTCTTTGCACTAGTGGGACTATAGCAAAGTCCAATAGCCACGTATAGGATGCCACTAGGTACACTGAGTGTTTGCTAGTATAATGGCTTAGTTATCAGTTGGAGTGTGCAGAGGACAAGAGGGTACAGTGGCAGGATTGTGGTGCTCTGGGTAGAGGAATGGAAGACTGCCTTTCTATTCCCTCCTAATGGTGAAATGCAGGTAGGAAATCCCTGACCTGGGCTACACAGACGCTGTTGCTGTTTGCAGGACCTGTCACCTATGGCTCTCTGACCCTGCCGGTTGGAGCCCTTAAAAGGACTGCTATAAAGTGCTCTCCCTAAGCTGTCTAACGCTGTGTATGCAGCGCATACAGCTGTATCGGCTATAGGACTCAGGAAGACGGAGCTGCGACAGTGATGTCTGACACCAAAGACGCAGAAGGCAGATAATGGCGTCCGTGAAGAAAATGTCCGGTTTTATAATGCAGGGACATGTGACATGCAGATCCTATCACACATGCCGTTGCTTCTCTGGCTCAAAGTCCACTTAGCTGTGTGTGTGTCTGGGATTGGCTGACATGCTGGCCCGCCCCACAAGACGCGCGCGCTTAGGGAAGGAAGACAAGAAAAAAAAAAAAAAAAAATGGCGATCGCCATTATAGAAACAGCAGTGATCTGAAGGCGCTGTTCACGCACACTATACACTGAAATGTGATAATAGTTTGATTCACAGAGTGACTTACACTATTACAGCAGAAACCAAGCTATGATTTAGCTGTTTTTTGGCTGCTAGAACCGTTCTCGAACGTTTCTAGAACTACCGAGCTTTTGCAAAAAGCTCGAGTTCTAGTTCGATCTAGAACATGCCCCAAAATCACTCGAGCCGCGAACTGGAGAACCACGAACCACGAACCGCGCTCAACTCTAGTCAGGGGCTCTTCAAATGTAACAAGGCATTTGCAATCTTTTAATGCCGAAATAGGGTTCCAAAATTCTAATGGTGCTCTTTCCCATCCAAGACCTGTTGTGAACAAAAACAGTAATGTTCCACCACATAGGGGGTATTCAGGATAAATTGTTCAAAAAACTGTATTGTCCATTTTCTTCTGTTATCCTTATGAAATTTAAATATTTGGAGCTAAAGAAACATTTTTTGTGGGGAAAAAAGTATTTTTTCATTTAAATGGCTCAACATTATAAAATTGTGTGTAGGACATGGGTTCAAGGTGATCACCACATTAGTGAATGCATCCGCTGGGGGTTTTATCTGAATCACGCATATCAGAGATGTACGTGGAAACACCTTTGTAAGTGCTCAGCATAGAGCACAGAATAAATGTGGACTGATCCAAAATGTTCTGTACGCAAATCGCCACCATTTAGCATTCAACCTAACCCACAAAAGCACCAAGTTCCCACTCAGGTCCATTATGTATTAACAGAAATATAGTGGGCGTCCACGTTACTGGTAGCACAAAGGCTCTGGAAAAATGTTATGGCTCTCTTCCCCGAAAAAGAAATCCAGCAAAATATGTGCTCCCAAATACCCATGTCCCCTTCCTTCTGAGCCCCACAATATGCCAGAACCACAGTTAGCGTCCACATGTTTGCCATTATTGTAGTGAGGAGAGCCTGCTTAATTTACGGAGTGCAGGTTTCCAGACAGAAGCAGAAGCTGGCCACAATGTATGGGTACTACAATGTACTGGGTACAACAAGAGCTTATTTAATTTTTTTTTATTCTGCACCTGAGGGGATTTCTGCTGTTTTGGTACTTAGGGGCTTTGCAAATGGAGTCTATTCTATTCTAGGAAAATCTGTGGTCCAAAAATCAAATTGCACTCCTTCCCTCCCAAGCCCTGTGGTGCAGCCAAACAGTACTGTACAGTCACATGTGAGGTATTGCCACATTCAGGAGAAATTATGTAATACATTATGGGCCCTTTTCTTACCTATTCCCCTAGTGAAAATTTGAAATCTGGGGTTAAAACAACATTTTAGTGGTAAAAATGTAATTATTTTTTCTTCACCGCCCAATAGTATAATATTTTGTGATACAATTGTGGTGTCAATATACTCACTGCACCCCTAGATAAATTCATTGAGGGATGGAGTTTGTAAAATGGGGTTACTTGTGGGGAGTTTCTTCTGTTATAGCTTCTCCGGGTCTCTGCTAATGTGACATGGCATCTGTAAACCATTCCAACTAAATCTGAACTCAAATATGGCTCGCTTTTGGTTCTTCACTTTGCACTGTGCCTTTGACAACATATGGGGTAATAGCTTACTTAGGAGAAATTGTACAACAAATAGTATGGTCCATTTTATCCTTTTAGCCTTGTGAATATGAAAGGTTGAGGTTAAAGTAACATTTTTGTTGTAAAAATTTATTTTTTTATTTTCACAGCTCAATGTTTCAATATTCCTAAGGGACCTGAACCTGAGGGTTTAAGGTACTCACCAAAAAGCTAAATAAATTCCTTGAGGGATCTAGTTTCAAAAATGTGGTCACTTGTGAGGGAGTTGCACTGTTTAAGCTCTCCAAACACGACATGGCGTCTGCTAACGATTCCAGCTACCGTATTTTTCGGACCATAAGATGCACTTTTTTCCCCCAAATGTTGGGGGAAAGTGGGGGGTGCATCTTATGGTCTGACTATAAGGTTGCGGGTGCGGGGAATGAGGGTGCCGCGGTAGAGCGGGTCATCGGCGGCACCAGCAGGCTGTAGCAGCCTGCAGCAGCCAGCCGTGACCACGTGGGCCCGCTCATTACATATGCACGCCCATCCTCCCGCCCATCATCTCTCAGCGAAACCGGCGCTGACAGGTGGGCGGGGTGATGGGCGGGAAGGGGGGGTGTGGATAATTAGCAGCCGGCCGTAATCACCCCTGGCAACTACAGCCTGGAGTGATCATGTGCGGCTGTATTCACTGCCCCCCGTGCATTATTATCAGCGCGGGGTGCAGTGAATCAGTGTACTCACCCGTCACCGTGTGTGGAGCCGCCCCCCTGCAGCATTGCGTCTTCCTGTCTGTGCCGGCGGTCAGCTGATCTGGACACTAGCTGGTGGATACTAGCGGCGCGCACAGCGATGACGTTATCGCGGTGCGCGCCGCTAGTGTCCAGATCAGCTGACCGCTGGCACAGACAGGAAGACGCGATGCTGCAGACACCGGTAACGGCTCCACACACGGTGACGGCTGCAGACACCGGTGACGGCTCCACACATGGTGACGGCTGCAGACACCGGTGATGGCTCCACACACGGTGACGGCTGCAGACACCGGTGACGGCTCCACACAGCGGCGCTGCAGCTGAGACAGAGATCGGTGCTTCAGGGAGTGAGGAAGGGTAAGTATAAACGTTTATTTTTTTTTCCTGTGCCACAGGATACACGCCATTTACCAGGATGGGGGTATATCATGAGCAGGATGGATGGGGGCATTTCATGAGCAGGATGGATGGGGGCATTTCATGAGCAGGATGGATGGGGGCATATCATGAGCAGGATGGATGGGGGCATTTCATGAGCAGGATGGATGGGGGCATTTCATGAGCATGATGGATGGGGGCATTTCATGAGCAGGATGGATGGGGCATTTCATGAGCAGGATGGATGGGGGCATATCTTGAGCATGATGGATGGGGGCATATCTTCAGCAGGATGGATGGGGGCATATCATGAGCAGGATGGATGGGGGCATATCATGAGCAGGATGGATGGGGGCATTTCATGAGCAGGATGGATGGGGGCATATCATGAGCAGGATGGATGGGGGCATATCATTAGCAGGATGGATGGGGGGTATATTATTAGCAGGATGGGGGGGTATATGAGCAGGATCATATACAAGGCAGGAGGATCCTTATCAGAATGGGGTACCTTAGTAGAGAATTTGGGGACATTACCCCCATAACAGTGTCAGC
The DNA here is from genome assembly GCF_048569485.1 of Anomaloglossus baeobatrachus. Taxonomy (NCBI): domain Eukaryota; kingdom Metazoa; phylum Chordata; class Amphibia; order Anura; family Aromobatidae; genus Anomaloglossus; species Anomaloglossus baeobatrachus. The sequence continues at coordinate 832,432,717 of NC_134353.1, read as the reverse complement.
AGCAGATCCTAGCCCCATAACAGTGTGTCATGACCATATTTTTTGGTTAAAATTTTATTTTCCTATTTTCCTCCTCTAAAACCAGGGTGCGTCTTATGGTCAGGTGCGTCTTATAGTCTGAAAAATACGGTAATTTTGCGTTCAAAAAGTCAAATGGCGCTCCTCACCAACCAGTAGATTTCCACCACATATATGTGGTATCGGTGCACTCAGGAGAAATTACACAAGTTGTATTGTGCATTTTCCCTTATTACCCTTGTTAAATACATAATTTGGAGCTAAAGTAACATTTTTGTGGAGAAAAAGTAAAATTTAATTTTTTCCTTCAACATTTCTTTAGTTCCTGTGAAGCATCTAAGGGGTTAATTTCTTGGATGTGGTTTTCAGCAGTTTGAGGGATGCAGTTTTTAAAGTGGTGTAACTTTAGGGTATATTCTGTCACCTAGGCTTCCCAAAGGCATTTCCAAATATGATGTGCTCCCAAAAAGAAAATAATTTTGTATATTTTGTTGCCAAAATGAGAAATTGCTGATAAACGTTGAATGCTTCAAACTTCCTAACAAAAAAATAGTGTTTTAAAAATTGTGCTGATGCAATATAGACATGTGGGAAATGTTATTTATTAACTTTTTTGTGTGACATAACTCGCGGATTTAAGGGCATAACATTTCAAAATTTGAAAATTGCAAAATTTGCACCTATTTTCAAGTATTTTCACAAATAAACACAACAAACATCTTCTTAAGTTTACCACTAACATGAAGTACAATATGTTACAAAAAACATTATCCGAATCTCCGGGATCAGTTACAGCGTTCCAGAGTTTTAACCTGTCAAAGTGACACTGGTGAAAATTGAAAAAAAAATTGCCTGGTCATTTGCCTGGTAAAAAATAGTGACATGCAGCACCCAAATCACAAAGCCACTTTTCACATATTTCTGCACATTGAGACATTGTGTATATTAGTTTATGATGGGAGAGACTGGAGCTTGTGTATTACCGTATTTTTCCGATTACAAGACGCACTTTTCCTCCTAAAAATTTGGGAGGAAAATGAGGGGTGCATCTTATAATGTGAATGTAGCTTACCAGGAGATGGAGAATGGGCGCTGTGCTGGCTGCGGGGCGCTGTGATGGCTGCGGTGGAGGCTTTAATGGCTGTGGTTTGGGCTGTGATGGCTGTGGTGGGCGCTGTGCTGGCTGTGGTGGAGGCTGTGTGAAGCAGGGCGGTGCGATGGGTGAGATGCTCTGTCGGCGGTGCAGGTTTTAAATAATGTGCGTGCACAGATTGAGCTCTCGGCTCAATAACAAGCATGCGCCACCTCCGAGCACCATTTTCCTTAAGTCCTTTGCTGGGATATCAATGGGCTTGAGGCGACGCATGTGCAGATGAAATCTTGAGCCAAGAGCTCCATCATTTGTCAAAGACGCAGGCATGGATGTCTCCTTCCCTGAACCTTTCTTTGCAAATTTACCAACACTATCAGGAACCATGTCCACTTCCTCGTCCCAGTGCAGGTGTCCAGGTGACACTACCAAAGGTCTTGGATTGCAAGCGTTAATACACAACCACCCACTCACAGGCCCAAAAAAAGGCCACATTTCCAGTCTACATTCCCTGCTATTCTGTATGGAGGGTTATGTGGGGGCCTAAAAATCTGTATAGAGAGCTATGTGGGGCACATTATTCTGTATGGAGGACTATCTGGGACAAATTATTCAATATGGAGAACTATTTAGTGCCCATTAATCTGCATGGAGGCCTATGTGGGGCCCATTATTTGGTATTGAAGACTATTTGGAGCATACAAATCTGTTTAGAGGCTATGTGGGGCCCATTATTCTGTATGGAAGGCTATGAGTGGCACATTATTTTGTATGGAGGACTATGTGGTGGCTTGCGTCTTTGTTCGGTTGTTGCATTTTCGCAATGCTTTTTGTCAGAATTTTTAATTAGTTGGATGCAAAATAAAAACTAATTTTACAGTCTAAGAAAAAGCTAGGAGATTCAAAAAAGCTAATGCACATGATTGTTTATTTTGCCTAAATAATAGGATAAAGAGTTGCACACCAGTCACAATGTATAGGGAAATAATGAAAAGCAGAACTGCTATGGTAATACTAGACTGAAAAATACAATGAACTATCTGAAAAAAGTGAAAAACATGAAAATGGAATGTGCATAACTGCTATGAATAATAGGAATGAGAGATATTTAGCCATCGTATTGATCAATGCAAAGGAGCCCCAAATCCAAACGCCAAGGTAATCTCTATTTTTGGGGTCCCTTACCTACGTGTAATCTTGGCGTTTGGTTTTGGGGCTCCTTTGCATTCATCAATACAATGGCTAAAAATCTCTCATTCCTATTATTCATAGCAGTTATGCATATACCATTTTCATGTTTTTCACTTATTTCAGATAGTCCATTGTATTTTTCAGTCTAGTATTACCATAGCAGTTCTGCTTTTCATTATTATATTATATATATTATATATTATATATATTATATTATTATTATACATTGTGACTGGTGTGCAACTCTTTATCCTATTATTTAGTTGTATATTTTTGAGTCTTGCACCTTGTTCACACCATGGTGTTCCAGACGTCCATTCTTTAATTAGTATGCATTTTCTGTCTGAGAACCCTGCCCCACCCATAGCCATGTCTCATTTCACATATATAGCTTGGTCCCTTGCTTCCCATACAGAGCAAGTTTTTTAACTGCAGGTGAGGTTACACGTAGGTTAGGGACCCCAAAAATAGAGATTACCTTGGCGTTTGGTTTTGGGGCTCCTTTGCATTGATCAATACAATGGCTAAACATCTCTCATTTCTATTATTCATAGCAGTTATGCACATTCCATTTTCATGTTTTTCTCTTTTTCAGTTAGTCCATTGTATTTTTCAGTCTAGTATTACCATAGCAGTTCTGCTTTTCATTATTCCCCTATACATTGTGACTGGTGTGCAACTCTTTATCCTAATATTTTAGTGTATATTTTTGAGTCTTGCACCTTGTTCACACCATTGGTGTTCCAGACGTCCATTCTTTAATGTTTATTTTGCCTGACTGAAATGGGAAACTGCTTGGTTTTTGAAAGAGCATTAAGTGTGGCTATCCCCAAAGGGGTGGAGGAGGCAGGTTTTTTTTCTATACTTAAATTTGTGCTAGAAACATCTCATTATACAGGAAACTAGAAATAGGCCCGATGCTATTGCATCGGGAGTGCGGTAAAAAAACATCTGTCTATGCTTAGTGGTGCTGACAGGAGCAGTGGTGAGTGGGGCTGGGGGCATGCAGATCTGGTGGGGGCCATACAGATCTGGTAGGGGGGTTGGGGGCATACAGATCTGGTAGGGGGGTTGGGGCCATACAGATCTGGTAGGGGGGTTGGGGGCATACAGATCTGGTAGGGGGGTTGGGGGCATACAGATCTGGTGGGGGGCATACAGATCTGGTGGGGAGTGCTGGGTGCATACAGATCTGGTGGGGGGGCTGGGGGTATACAGATCTGGTGAAGGGGGGCTAGGGGCATACAGATCTGGTGAAGGGGGGCTGGGGCATACAGATCTAGTGGGGGTGTGGGGGCCTACAGATCTGGTGGGGGGTGCTGGGGGCATACAGATCTGGTGAGGGGGCTGGGGGCATACAGATCTGGTGGGGGTTGGGGGTATACAGATCTGTTGGGGGGCTGGTGGCATACAGATCTGGTGGGGGGCTGAGGGTATACAGATCTGGTGGGGGAGCTGGGGGTATACAGATCTGGTGGGGGGGTTACATATCTGGTGGGGGGGCTACAGATTTGGGGGGGCCTACAGATCTGGTTGGGGGGCTGGGGGTATACAGATCTGGTGGGGGGCTGGGATTATACAGATCTGGTGGGAGGCTGGGGTCATACAGATCTGGTGGGGGGGCTGGGGGCATACAGATCTGGTGGGGATGCAGGTGGTAAACAGATCTGGTGGGGGGGCTGGGGGTAAACAGATCTGGTGGGGGGCTGGGGGTAAACAGATCCGGTGGGGGGCTGGTGGTAAACAGATCTGGTGGGGGACTGGGGGTATACAGATCTGGTGGGGGCTGGGGGTATACAGATCTGGTGGGAGGGCTGGGGCTGTACACATCTGGAGGGGGCCTGGGGGCGTACAGATCTGGTGGGGGGGCTGGGGGCATACAGATCTGGTGGGGGCTGGAGGCATACAGATCTAGTGGTGGGCTGGGAGTGTACAGTTCTGGTGGGGGGGCTGGAGGCATACAGTTCTGGTGGGGAGGCTGGTCACACAAAGATCTTGTGGGGGGGCTGGGGGCATACAGATCTGGTGGGGGGGCTGAAGGCATACAGTTCTGGTGGGGGGGCTGGGGGCATACAGTTCTGGTGGGGGGGGCTGGGGGTATACAGATCTGGTGGGGGGCTGGGGGCATACAGATCTGGTGGGGGGGTCTGGGGGTATACAGTTCTGGTGGGGGAGCTGGGGGCATACAGATCTGGTGGGGGGGCTGGGGGTATACAGATCTGGTGGGGAAGCTGGGGGTATACAGACTTGGTGGGGGGGCTGGGGGTATACAGATCTGGTAGGGGAGGCTGGGGGTATACAGATCTGGTGGGGGGGCTGGGGGTATACAGATCTGGAGGGGGGGCTGAGGGTATACAGATCTGGTGGGGGAGCTGGGGGCATACAGATCTGGTGGGGGGCTACATATCTAGTGGGGGGGGCTACAGATCTGCGGGGGCCTACAGATCTGGTTGGGGGTATACAGATCTGGTGGGGGGCTGGGATCATACAGATCTGGTGGGATGGCTGGGGGTATACAGATCTGGTGGGGGGCCTGGGGGCATACAGATATGGTGGGGGGCTGGAGGCATATAGATTTGGTGGGGGGGCTGGGGGCATACAGATCTGGTGAAGGGGGGCTAGGGGCATACAGATCTGGTGAAGGGGGGCTGGGGGCATACAGATCTAGTGGGGGTGTGGGGGCCTACAGATCTGGTGGGGAATCTGGGGGTATACAGACTTGGTGGGGGGGCTGGGGGTATACAGATCTGGTAGGGGAGGCTGGGGGTATACAGATCTGGTGGGGGGGCTGGGGGTATACAGATCTGGAGGGGGGGCTGGGGCATACAGATCTGGTGGGGGGGCTGAGGGTATACAGATCTGGTGGGGGAGCTGGGGGCATACAGATCTGGTGGGGGGCTACATATCTAGTGGGGGGGGCTACAGATCTGCGGGGGCCTACAGATCTGGTTGGGGGTATACAGATCTGGTGGGGGGGCTGGGATCATACAGATCTGGTGGGGGGCTGGAGGCATACAGATCTGGTGGGGGGGCTGGGGGCATACAGATCTGGTGAAGGGGGGCTGGGGGCATACAGATCTAGTGGGGGTGTGGGGGCCTACAAATCTGGTGGGGGGAGCTGGGGGCATACAGATCTGGTGAGGGGGCTGGGGGCATACAGATCTGGTGGAGGGGGCTGAAGGCATACAGATCTGGTGGGGGGTTGGGGGTATACAGATCTGTTGGGGGGCTGGTGGCATACAGATCTGGTGGGGGGGGCTTATGTCCCCTGCAGCAATGAGCACATTGTTTAGTAATGTGCCCCTGCTGGTTCCCTTCTGTCCCCTATTATGCCATGCCTCACCTGTCCTCCGTGCCCGCGGAGCCTCCAGCTGCAGCAGACAGACTCCTCCGTGATAGCGTGCGGTGTACGGAGCGACCGCTGCAGGTTGATGTCATGACTTTACTGCAGTTGAATGCTTTTCGGCACCACAAAGCATTCCATTGCAGTAAAGGGCTGACAGCAGAATCGGCGGCGGCCCCAGACAGGTAAGTATACAGCAGTGTGTGTGGCAGTGTTGTGTGCATGTGCGCTATGTGTGTGTATGTGCTCAGTGTATCTATGTGTGTCTGCTGTGTGTGTATATGTGTGTATGCGTGCAGTGAGGACCCGGAAGGCGGAGCATCGTTCGAACTGCGGCTGCACAACGGACAATGCCTCAGTGCATCACGGAATAGGGGAACAGACAGAACTGGTGATTATGTAAGTAGATGTTTCCTAACATTTTGTACAATAAAATCAATTTTATCATCGGTTTGGAACGTTTTATTGTCAATTCATTAACCCTACACGACCGACAAAGTACCGATATGTCCTAAATCATGAAGAGGTGAACACCGCCGGCTGCTGCAGTGAGCCTGCTGCGATCCCCACACGTCAGCTGATTTGAACAGCTGACATGTGTGCCTCGCAGGCGCAGGTGGATCTGCAATCTACCCATCCCTATTAACCCCTTAAATCGCGCTGTCAAGCGCTTTAGCTTGAAGCTCATGGACACTGGTGATAAATACATACCAACCAGCTGTCTTTGGGATAATTCGCAAACAGCACAATTTGGATATTATGCAAGGGGGTTAAATGCTTCGGACCCCCCTCCATGAGACATAATGGACACTTGCTCTGTAGTGATGGGTCTTGCTCTGGGAAATGAAGAATCGTACATGCACTGTGGAAAACATGAATCATACTGCATTTTGAAAGACAACTTTTGCAAATATAGAATACTCTTTTAAACTTGTTTGAAGGTGAAGCTTCATTTTAACTTACGATCCACAATGGAAATATTTGAGAGAAACCAATGCTTTATTCCATCCAAAGGAATATTTTTCTGGCCACAGTAATAATGTCTACTTCCGTAACTGAAGCTCATTGAGTTGCCCTTGTGTTTTATTCCCTGTAAAAGTGAGATAAAATATAAAAATGGAAATATCCTAAAAAAAGGGAAGAAATATGCTTCTACAGAAACGAGCTAAAATGATTTTCTATCATTTGTGCATTAATCCTTTTTTTCTGAAGCACTTAAATCCTATACCATTACAATCAAGATAAATACAAATCAGTTGGAGGATTTCTGACATTTTATTTTTTATGATAATCCCTGTTCCATATTGCTGTCATTTTATCGGCAATAATTCCTACATGAAACCTGACAATGACAGAAAAGTAATGTGCAGACAACAACATAGGACTGAAGTACAGCTGGACCAAAGGAAAATTTATAGGGGACATCTTAAATTAGTCGAAAGTCATTTCAGTAACTTACAAAGGCTGCTTGGCTCGCTGCCATATTTGTATTAAACAAGAATGTTTCATTATTGAAAAAAAAAAAAAGATATTTCCTGTTAAGAGCTTCATATGCATATTGCTTGAATTGTGCTCTTTAGAAGAGCTGCCACTTTACCAGGCAGTGTAAATAGCTGAAGCCCTCACTTTCAATGTCAATGATAAATAAATAAAGTGTAACAGTTGTTTTAATTTTTTTTTTTACTTTAAATTAATTATACACATGAAAATAAGCAACTCTGTAATATATCTGTCACGGGTATGACATGGTAACTAGGAGTAAGGGCACCTAGACGGGCCCTCAGGCTAGGGACCCTAAGCTGTCCGTTATTCCAGAGGTACGCCAGATTGCGGTGAAGTCTGGACCACCACCGGGGCCCTAACTCCTGAGTAGACATGGTCTAACACCCCCAGGGAGGGCTAAAGCAGGAGTAATGAATCCCACAAATACTGACAAAGGAAAACCAAGACACAAACTCACTGCAAGCACACACAAGGGAAAGGATAATACATGCTCAGGGATAAATAAGGTACAGGGAGAAAACAAGGATATTGTCACTGCAGACCAATTAGCATACAACAGTTCACCAACAACTGGATCACCACGTACAAGGACCGGTATCACTAAAGCAAAGCTAGAGCTATATTGTGAGGCTAACTTCCACCATTTTAAATGTTGGAAGCGGCTGTGATAGGACGTCACCAACCTGTGACCCCAGCAGCAATTCACCAGCCAGCAGGAATTAACTCCTGCTAAATCAATGACCAGAGAGCACTAAACAGCCCATACCCAACTCTGATTGAGCAAGTAAGAAGCATCAGGTTGCCTGCCAGACTCTGCAATGTGAACAGAGTCTGAAATCACCATGACACCTAGACAGTGAGGGGTAGAACACCGCATGACAATATCTTATCAAACAAATTTGTTTCTTTCTCTGCCAGAATCAGTCATTTTCAAAATTCTCAATTATGAGGTAATATATGTATTCAGTTTAGACTTTCCCAATACTGAGACTGGAGATGGCAGTTTTAAGGAATGTTTAAATAAAAGTTGCCATTTTATATGGAGGTGTGTTGCTGCTGACTTTCTTCATATATGGATCCAGCATCTTGAAAACGCATTGCTGTCTACTTATAGCCTTCTCCTGCTTTGTGGGCCTCCACCCTTGCACCATTTTTATTTTTAGAGTGCTAAGCAGCTGCTTAGGAAAATCATGTTTGCTGATATTTGGCATAAGGTTAGGGAAGGCTGGGATTTATAAAGTTGTGAAATTGCCATCACTTGGCTTTTCCCAACAATGTTGGTGAACAAGCGATAGCCCAAACAGGCTACAGCCAGCAGCACTGATCACTCACGGAGTGAAAAGCCTGCACGTCGAACAGCAGCGACTTCCTCCCATGCAGCGCTGCTGATGTAGCAGAGCTGCATGGGTTGAAGGAGAAAGAAGACAGAACACCATGGATCGTGGAGGGATAAGAGGGAGTAATAAACATGAAGTCTCTAAGTGTGTCTGTGTATTTATTTCTATTAAAGTATTTTTTCTTTGTGTGGTGTCTTTTTTTTTAACCCTTTATTGGAGATTCTTAATGGCTGGGTCAAACTTGCCTGACATTAAGAATCTCTGACTTAATACTAGCTAGTAAAACAAAGCTAGTATTAACTCATAATTACCCAGCAAGCCACCGGCATCAGGGCAGCTGGAAGAGTTGAATATAGCACCAGATGATGGCGCTTCTATGAAAGCGCCATTTTCTGGGGTGGCTGCAGATTGAAATTCACAGCAGAGGGGCCCAGAAAACTCGGGCTAACCTGTGCTGCGGATTCCAATCCCCAGCTGCCTAGTTATACCTGGCTGGACACAAAAATGGGGCAAAGCCCACGTCATTTGTTTTTTAATTATTTCATGAAATTCGTGAAATAATTAAAAAAACGGGCTTCCTTATATTTTTGGTTCCCAGCCGGGTACAAATAGGCAGCTAGAGGTTGGGGGCAGCCCATAGGTGCTTGCTGTACCTGGCTAGCATACAAAATTATGGCGAAGCCCACGTAATTTTTTTGGTGGGCAAAAAACTCCTGCATACAGTCCTGGATGGAGTATGCTGAGCATTGCTGTTCTGCAGCTGCTCTCCTCTCTCTCTTCTGCTCTCCTCCATACAGACAGACAGCAGCTGCAGAACTACAAGGCTCAGCATACTCCATCCAGGACTGTAAGCAGGAGTTTTTGTGCCCTCAAAAAAAATTATGTGGGCTTCGCCATGTTTTTGTATGCTAGACAGGTTGTCACGCTCCCCGGCTCCCGTGCCACGCTCCCCGGCTCCCGTGCCACGCTCCCCGGCTCCTGTGCCACGCTCCCTGGTTCCTGTGCCACGCTCCCCGGTCCTCCGCTCCACAGCCTCCTTGCTCCCTCTCCCTCACCTGCATCCTCCAGGCATCCTGGTCCCCGCTCCCGGCACCCGTCCGCGACACTGAGCCTTCTGCCAGGCACTCCTGCCTCTTGTGCACCGCTTCCTGCCCTGGCTTCTGACACCCGGGCCTCGCGCATGCGCGTTAGGGCGCGCGCGCGGTCATTGACCCTCTCTTAAAGGGCCAGCGTCCACCGACAGGATATTGAACACACAGGTACAGGGTATAAAGGGGTTTCTTTTCCAAGTGGGCGGGGCCTGTTCTTCGTGTTTAGTGAGCTAGGAGTCAGGTCCCCCTGTGCCTTGTCCAGTAATGACTTATCTGTCTCGTAGAGCTGCTCCTGCCTTGCCAACCGGTCCTGACGGTTCCAGAACTCCGGACGGTGACTGTCCGCCATCTCTTCAGTCCCTACCGTCTCCGATCCCTGGAGCCGTGTGGTGACCGACCCCCTCGCTTAGCTGGTTCCGGATTCTGCCTGACATCATCCCGGCCTCCGAACCTGAGCCTCGCCACCCGGACTACCTTCAGAGACTCTGTGGTCCCAGGGACTTTTTCACTCCGGTCCTCTGAACGGACTGTCCTGCTACCCGTAGTGCTCCAGCTACCGGGTACCCTGCCCTCGGTGGGGTGCTCAGTCCAGTGGATCCACCTCCTAGGCCTACCCGTCCTCCTGGTCCTTACACAAGAACAGGCCATGGATCCCGCTGAAGCAGGAACTCGGACGACAACGCGAGACCCAATCCTGCATGCTAGCCTTCATGACCTCAGTGGACAGCCACCTGAATACGCTGCAAGCAACAGCCACGTCCCTGGCATCACAGTCCATGTCCACAGCTCCCATGGGAGCTTCCTCAGAAGCCTCTAAACTCCGCTTGGCCTCTCCGCCCCGGTATGCCGGAGATCCTAAAACCTGCAGAGGATTCTTGAATCAGTGCTCTCTCCACTTTAAGCTGCTTCCACATCTTTTTGCCTCCGACCAAGCCAAGGTGGCGTTTGTGATGTCCCATCTAGAGGGTGAGGGACTGGCTTGGATAAACCCCTTATGGGAGAAGGAGGACCCTGTGACCACTAACATCCAGGAATTCCTGCAGGCTTTTCAAACCACCTTTGACGAACCCGGACGTGCCGCCACGTCCGCCTCATCACTCCTCAGGCTACGCCAGGGGACCTTGACGGTGGGTCAATTTGCCATCCGCTTCTGCACCTTGGCCTCAGAATTAGGGTAGAACAATGAGGCCCTAACTGTCGCCTTCTGGGAAGGACGCTCCGGTCGTATTAAGGATGAACTGGCCGGCCGCGATGTTCCTTCCACCCTGGATGCCCTGATCGCTTTAGCCACCCGCGTGGACCTCCGCTTTCAGAAATGATCCAAAGAGGTGTCCCGCGAGAGACATCCGATACGGCACTCCTCTCATCCGTGGAAGCCCGCCGTTCCTCAGTCGGCGTCATCTGGCGTCTCTGCCCACAAGCCCATGCAGATTGACCGTCTGAGGCAGTCCGAGCAACGCCGAGCAGAACGGCTCGCCAAGGGCCTCTGCTTCTACTACGGAGAGGGCACACACCTGCTACATTCCTGTCCAGAGAGGCCGGGAAACTCCAAAGCCTAGGGTTGGTAGGAGAGGCCACCCTAGGTACTGGAATAATGTTTGGAACACCATTCTAAGTCTGAACTGGGTGCAAAAACCTAAAAAAAATCACTATGGGGAGATAAGGTATGCACACCAGTGACTATGTAAGGGGAATACATGAAATAGCAGAAACTGCTGTGTGAATACTGACTTGAAAAATCCAATAGCTATATGTAAGAGTGAATTTGCACCCAGTTCAGACTTAGGGCGGCTTTGCACGTTGCGACATTGCACGTGCGATGTCGATGGGGTCAAATCGAAAGTGCCGCACATCCGGCGTCGCAGTCGATATCGCAACGTGGAAATCCTTTTTGATACGATGAACGAGCGCAAAAGCGTCGTTATCGTATCATCGCTGCAGCCTCCGACATTTCCATAATGCCGGTGCAGCGACAGGTGCGATGTTGTTCCTCGCTCCTGCAGCAGCACACATCGCTGTGTGTAAAGCCGCAGGAGCGAGGAACTTCACCTTACCTGGCGCCGGCTGCAATGAGAAGGACGGAGGTGGGCGGGATGTTTACATCCTGCTCATCTCCGTCCCTCCACTTCAATTGGCCGCCTGCCGTGTGACGTCGCTGTGACGCCGCAAGACCCGCCCCCTTAGGAAGGAGGCGGGTCACCGGCCAGAGGGACGTCGCACGGCAGGTATGTGCGTGTGAAACTGCCGTAGCGATAATAATCGCTACGGCAGCTTTCACTAGATATTGCACGTGCGACGGGGGCGGGACTATCGCTGCAGCATCGGTAACACATTGTTACCGATGTCACAGCGTGCAAAGCCCGCCTTAGAATGGTGTTCCAAACGTTATTCCTTATTTGTTAGTAGTTTTTCGTTTGTGAACCCTCCCCAACCACACCTATTGCCAATCCACATCATGCGCATAAATAGCCTGGGTCTCAGCTTCCCATACATGGTAAGTTTTTTAACTGCATGGGAGGACACACACAAGCTAGGGACCCCAACGTAGAGAAATACTTTGGCGTAGTGTTGGGGCTCTATTGCATTGATCAATTCAGTAGCTAAATTTCTCTTGATTCATATGTTCATGGCAGTAATGCAGATTCCATTTTTCACATTTTCACTCTTACATATAGCTATTGGATTTTTCAAGTCAGTATTCACACAGCAGTTTCTGCTATTTCATGTATTCCCCTTACATAGTCACTGGTGTGCATACCTTATCTCCCCATACCCTAGGTACTGGGACTCTCTCAGACCCGGTTACATGGACTGTTCAGGTGACAACGGGAGAGACGCGGTTCATGGCAGAAGCGTACCTCGATTCCGGGGCAGCAGGCAATTTCATCCAGCAGGCTACGGTGGACAAGTACCAGGTGCCTGTTATTCCACTAGAAAAACCCCTCGTGATTGCCTCTGTAGATGGGAGACCCCTCTCTGACACCATCTTGTGGGTCACCAAGCCTGTAAAACTACGTATCGGTGCCCTGCACACCGAGAAAATCACTCTCTACGTCCTCCTGCGCATGTCTCATCAGATCCTGCTGGGACTCCCCTGGTTACGGACACACGAACCGTCGGTCAGCTGGCGTGCTGGCGAAATTACCCGATGAGGCCCCTCTTGCCACGAGAACTGCCTGAAGTCCATACAGGCCATCCGACGACCTCCGGTCCCGGAGTCCCTACCAGGACTGCCTTCGGCCTATTGGTCCTTCGCGGACGTTTTTGATAAAAAAGAGTCAGAGGTACTGCCGCCACATCATCCCTACGACTGTCCCATCGACCTACTGCCGGGAACCACACCTCCTCGAGGATGGATATATCCCTTGTCCCCTGCTGAAACAAGAGCCATGTCTGCCTACATCACTGAGAACCTGGCAAGGGGATTCATTCGGAGATCCTCCTCTCCTGCTGGAGCAGGCTTCTTCTTTGTTAAGAAGAAAGAGGGCGACCTGCGCCCCTGCATTGACTACCGGGGATTGAACCAAATCACCGTAAAGAATAAATACCCCCTGCCGCTCATCACCGAATTGTTTGATCGGCTCAGAGGAGCCCGTGTGTTCACCAAGTTGGATCTTCGTGGTGCCTACAACCTGGTCCTCATCCGCTCTGGGGACGAATGGAAGCCCGCATTCAACACTCGTGATGGGCACTACGAGTATTGTGTGATGCCCTTCGGCCTGTGTAACGCACCGGCAGTCTTCCAAGAACTAGTCAACGACATGTTCCGGGACCTTCTCTACGTCTGTGTGGTGGTATATCTGGATGACATCCTGGTCTTCTCCCCGGACCTACAGACCCACAGAGAGAACGTGCAGCTGGTACTACAAAGGCTTAGAGAGAATCGCCTGTACGCCAAGTACGAGAAGTGTGTCTTCGAACAGTCATCTCTTCCCTTCCTGGGTTACGTAATCTCCGACTCCGGCCTGCAGATGGACCCAGAGAATGTCTCTTCCATCTTCAACTGGCCCCCTCCTTCTGGACTGAAGGTGATTCAACGTTTCCTTTTCTTTGCGAACTATTACCGTCAGTTCATCCCTCACTTCTCTGCTCTGACTGCGCCTCTCTCTGCCTTGACCAAGAAGGGGGCTAACCCGAAGGACTGGTCACCTGCGGCCGACGCCGCGTTTGGCTCCCTGAAGCGGGCGTTTGATTCCTCTCCTGTGCTCCATCGTCCAGAGTTAAACCGACAGTTCACCTTGGAGGTGGATGCCTCCTCCTCAGGGGCCGGGGCAGTGCTCATGCAGAAGTCCTCCACCGGGAAGATGGTCACTTGCAGATTCTTCTCCAAGAGCTTCTCGGCGCCTGAACGCAACTACACCATCGGTGATCGAGAGCTATTAGCAGTCAAGCTGGCTCTGGAGGAATGGTGCTACCTCCTGGAGGGAGCAGTGTACCCCGTGATCATTTACACTGACCACAAGAACCTGGAATACCTGCGGTCTGCTCAACGACTGAACCCACGACAAGCCAGGTGGTCCTTGTTCGTTGCCAGGTTCGATTTTCAACTCTATTTTCGGCCCGTGGATAAGAACGTGCGGGCAGATGCCTTGTCCAGGTCTTTCGTGCCCATGGAGCAGGAGGAGGAGACATCCCAGCTCATCATCTGCCCCAGTAAAGTAATTCCGGTGGCTCCTGTCACGCTGGCTCAGATACCCCCTGGGAAGACCTATGTCTCTGAAACCGACAGACAGAAAGTCTTGCACTGGGGCCATGCCTCGAAAATAGCCGGCCATGCTGGTCAGAAGAGAACATGGAATACGATTGTCTGGCACTATTGGTGGCCATCCCTTCGCACGGACGTCGCGTCTTTTGTCTCAGCCTGCTCATCCTGTGCCCGGAACAAGACGCCCAAACACCTGCCATATGGTCGTCTTCTGCCGCTGCCAATTCCCTCCGTTCGGTGGCAACACATTGCAATGGACTTTATTATAGACTTGCCTCCGGACACACGGTCATATGGGTCATGGTGGATCGTTTCTTCAAGATGGCTCATTTCGTCCCCATGGCCGGACTGCCCTCTGCCCAGGAGCTTGCTGACGCCTACATACAGCACATCTTCCGGTTGCATGGCTTTCCCGCACACATTGTGTCCGACAGAAGAACTCAGTTTACCTCGCGCTTCTGGAGGGCTTTCTGCAAACATCTGGGAGTGGCTCTGGACTTTTCTTCAGCCTACCACCCTCAGTCGAATGGCCACGTGGAACAAGTCAATCAGATCCTGACCTCCTTCCTGCGCCACTACGTTAACATCCATCACGACGATTGGTCCACGCTTCTTCCTTGGGCTGAATTCTCCCATAACCATCACGTCAGTGAGTCCACCTCCAGCTCTCCCTTCCATGTCATTTACGGACTTCAGCCTTCCGTCCCATTACCTGTATCCTCTACCTCGGATGTCCCTGCTGTTGATACCGTAGTCCGTGATTTCTCAACATTTTGGAACTCTGTCAAGACGTCCCTTGGACACGCTTCCCTGTGGATGAAGAGACACGCGGACAAGAGACGTCTGGATCCTCCGTGTTTCTCTTCAGGTGATCTGGTCTGGCTTGCTTCCAAATATGTCCGATTGAAGCTACCGTCATGCAAGCTGGGTCCTCGCTACATCGGGCCGTTTAAATTCATCGGCAAGATCAATGAGGTCTCTTACAAGCTGCAGCTCCCGGCCATGATGAGGATACCAAACTCCTTCCATGTCTCCCTGCTCAAGCCGGTTGTCCTTGGTCCCTTCTCCGCTGAAGCCAGTTCTGCTCCTCCTCCTATTGCTGACGATGACATCTATGCGGTAAGGGATATCGTGGCCATGAAGACAGTGCGGGGCCGGCAGTTCTTCCTGGTGGACTGGGCTGGGTATGGTCCCAAGGATAGGTCCTGGGAACCCCAGGAGAATGTGGGTACCCCTTTGATACGTGCCTTCCTGTCCCGGTTGCGGGGAGGGGGTGTGGGCGGGGGTACTGTCACACTCCCCGGCTCCCGTGCCACGCTCCCCAGCTCCCGTGCCACGCTCCCCGGCTCCCGTGCCACGCTCCCTGGCTCCCATGCCACGCTCCCCGGTCCTTCGCTCCACAGCCACCTTGCTCACTCTCCCTCACCTGCGTCCTCCAGGCGTCCTGGTCCCCGCTCCCGGCACCCTTCCGCGACACTGAGCCTTCTGCCGGGCACTCCTGCCTCCTGCGCACCGCTTCCTGCCCTGGCTTCTGGCACCCGTTAGGGCGCGCTCGCAGTCATTGACCCTCTCTTAAAGGGCCAGCGTCCACTGACAGGATATTGAACACACAGGTACAGGGTATAAAGTGGTTTCTTTTCCAAGTGGGTGGGGCCTGTTCTTCGTGTTTAGTAAGCTAGGAGTCAGGTCCCCCTGTACTCCTAGCTTACTGATTATCTGTCTCGTAGAGCTGCTCCTGCCTTGCCAACCCATCCTGACGGTTCCAGAACTCCGGACGGTGACTGTCCGCCATCTCTTCAGTCCCTACCATCTCCGATCCCTGGATCCATGTGGTGACTGACCCCCTCGCTCAGCTGGTTCAGGATTCTGCCTGACATCATCCCGGCCTCCGAACCTGAGCCTCGCCACCCGGACTACCTTCAGAGACTCTGTGGTCCCAGGGACTTCTTCACTCTGGTCCTCTAAACGGACTGTCCTGCTACCCGTAGTGCTCCAGCTACCAGGTACCCTGCCCTCGGTGGGGTGCTCAGTCCAGTGTATCCACCTCCTGGGCCTACCCGTCCTCCTGGTCCTTACACAGGTACAGCAGGCAGCTGCCCCCAACCCCCAGCTGCATATTTGTACCTAGCTGGGAACCAAAAATATAGGGAAGCCCTTTTTTTATTATTTCATGAATTTCATGAAATAATAAAAAAAAAAAATGACATGGGCTTCGCCCAATTTTTGTGTCCAGCCAGGTACAACTAGGCAGCTAGGGATTGGAATCTGCAGCTCAGGGTGCCCAAGCTTTCTGGGCACCCATGCTGTGAATTTCAGTCTGCAGCCGCCCCAGAGAATGGCGCTTTCATAGAAGCGCCATCTTCTGGCGCTGTATCCAACTCTTCCAGCTGCCCTGAAGCCGGATGGCTCGCTGGGTAATAATGGGGTTAGGGCTAGCTGTATATTATTAACTGTCCCTAAGCCCAAAATTCATGATGTTACACCAATATTAGACATGGCCACCATGAATTTCTAGTACCGATAAAAAGAACCACAACACACAGAAAAAATATTTTTATTATAAATAAAACACAACACAATTAGTGACTCCATCAAATAAAGAACCCCCCTCCACAGTAATCCTGGGTCAAGGGTCCCACGCCGTCCAATCCGGATCCAATATCATCTGATCGGTTTGCTGGAAGGCAAAGCGATCAGATGATGTGTCAGGTTCAAGAGTCTGAATCACATGACACAGCAGCTGATTGTATAAACGGCTTTTATACAATCAGCTGATGCATTAGTGCAAAAACAAACTACACACTTCAGTGCAAACTCCTGTCCGACAGCATCAGCTGATAGTTTAGCTGGCCGGGCGGTAAAAAGCCGGCCTCACCGCTCGACTTATAGTGTCAGCTGATTCCGTCAGGTGACCGCATCAGCTGATCATTGAGCAGGTCTGAGAAAGAGAGAGAGAAAGAAGAGAAAGAGAGAGAGAGAAAAAAGAGAGAGAAAGAAGAGAGAGAGAAAAAGAGAGAAAGAAGAGAGAGAGAAAAAGAGAGAAAGAAGAGAGAGAGAAAGAGAAAAAGAGAGAAAGAAGAGAAAGAGGAGGAAGAAGAGAAAGAGAAAAGGAAGAGAGAGAGAGAGAAGGAAGAGAGAGAGAGAGAGAAAGAAAAAAGAAGAGAAAGAAGAGAAAGAAAGGAGAGAGAGACAGGAGAGAGAGAGAAAGGAGAGAAAGAAAGGAGAGAGAGAGAAAGGAGAGAGCGTGAGAAAGGAGAGAAAGACAAGAAAGAGAGAAAGGAGAGAGAGAGAAAGGAGAGAGAGAAATGAGAGAGATAGGAGAGAGAAAGAAGAGAAAGAAATGAAAGAGAGAGAAAAAGAGAGAAAGAAGAGAAAAAGAGAAGGAAGAGAGAGAGAGAGAAAGAAGAGAGAGAAAGAGGAGAAAGAAGAGAAAGAGGAGAAGGAAGAGAAAGAAAGGAGAGAGATAAAGGAGAGAAAGAGAGAGAGAGAGAAAGAAATGAGATAGAGAAAGGAGAGAGAGAGAGGGAGAGAGAGAGAGAGAGAGAGAGAGATAGAGAGCGCTCACAGCTGATGTCCGGCTCCTCCCCTCAGTGCATAATTAAATTATAATTATAAATATATTATAAATATATTATAAATATAATTAAAATTAAAAATTTAACAAAAACATTCTTTACCGAGACCAGAACTCACGACCTCATGCTTCTTAAGCGAGCACTCTATCCACTAGTCTAATGCTTCTAATGATAAAGATAGGCGGATTTTGTAATCTTGACTTCTGCATTGCTGAAGTCTCTGCTGACCACGCGATTCACTTCATTCCTACGTGGAGCTGATCAGAGCACTCGTGTTCTGTAGCAGAGCTGACAGTGTTGTGTGGATTACGTCAGACCTGGAGGGGTATTTGTGGGTTAATAAAGGGGTGAAAGAGGGTGATTTTTTGTCTTTTATTCCAAATAAAGTATTTTTCGTTGTGTGTGTTTATTTACTTTCACTTTAAGTTTAATCATGGACGGTATCTTGGGGAGACACCTGGCATGATTAAACTCATTATTACCCCGATTGCCACCGCACCAGGGCAATTCGGGATGAGCTGGGTAGAGTCCCCCGGGACAGTCGCATCTAATGGATGCGGCTATTCCGGCTGGCTGCTGGGTGATATTGTTAGGCTGGAGGGCTCCCGATAACGTGATAACCGCATTTTTTTTTTAATATTTATTTATTTTACTGCACGATATAGACCCGCCCGCCGGCAGCTGTAATTGGTTGCAGTGACAAAGCTGTCACTCAGCTTGGGGACATGTCTGACTGCAACCAATCATGGGCGCCGGTGGGCGGGGAAAGCACGGAATAACTAATTGACTAAAGAAGCAGCAGCCATTTTCTAAAGAGGAAAAGACACAGCAGATTTCTGACAGCATGCAGCGAGGCGCCCGTGATCGGTGAGTAGGAAAGGGAGAGGGATTGTGCTGGGGACGCAGGACGCATGCAGATAGCAACATGTGCACATAGCCTTACTGTGAAAAGCCACGTTTATGCTGATTGAACCATTCTCAAACGTAACTCGAACTGTCGAGCTTTTAGCAAAAAGCTCGAGTTCGAGTTCGATCTCGAGCACCCCCCAAAATCACTTGAACATGAAATTGGCGAACCTCGAACATCGCTCATCTCTAGTACTTTGCACGCTGTGACATCGCTAGCCGATGTTTGCGATGCCGAGCGCGATAGTACCCGCCCCCATCGCACATGCGATATCTTGTGATAGCTGCCGTAGCGAACATTATTGCTACGGCAGCTTCACACGCACTTACCTGGTCGGCGATGTCGCTGTGACTGCGAATAATCCCTCCTTCAAGGAGGCGGTGCATTCGGCGTCACAGTGACATCACCACGACGTCACTAATCGGCCGGCCAATAGAAGCGGAGGAGCGGAGATGAGCGGGATGTAAACATTCCGCCCACCTTCTCCCTTCCACATTGCTGGTGGATGGCGGGTGCAGGTAAGGAGATGTTTGTCGCTCCTGCAGGTTTACACACAGCAATGTGTGGAGCTGCAGGAGTGACAAACAACATCGTACCTGCGGACACACCGACATTATGAAAATGAACGACGTGACACAGATCACTGATTTTTGACTGTTTCACGCTCGTTCATCTTCTCTCCTAGGCTTTACACGTTGCGACGTCATTACCGGCGCCAGATGTACGTCACTTTCGATTTGACCCACGACGATATCGCAGTAGCGATGTCGCAACGTGCAAAGTACCCCTAAGACTTTTCCAGGTTGTACTGCATTGCCTCCAATACATTTTTCCTAGGCTTTAACAGTGTTGGAGTTCCACTAGTTTTAAACTTCTCTCTCTGGGCATGAGTGTCTCTTTCAGATGTTCCCTGCCTCGTAAATACCTCTCACTGAGTGCATAGGCTTTACCAGTTTGGGAGTCAGAATATTTTTTTTAATTGTACCAGTATTTAATCAGAGCACTCCCTCTTTTTCTCTTCCTGGCTGTATTGCAATGCTTCCTTGCAATTTTAGCTAAGCTTCACACTAAGTGCATATAGCCTTTACCATTTTCGGAGTCAGATTCATGGCCGGCTTTAGGCATGTGCGACTTGTGCGGTCGCACAGGGCGCCGACGGCCATGCTTCAGGGGGGGCGCAGCAGAGAGGTAAGAAGTCGTAAATTTTCTAGCTCCTCCGGTCCCAGCACTGCGTTTTTACTGTAACCGCCGCCGGTTACTTACTTAGCCCGTTAATTACTTAGCTTTATGTAGCCACAACTGCAGTCTGCACATGACTAAGATGCGTGCGAAGTCCTTCTAGGGCATCGCATGCAAATTAGCCATGTGGTGGGGGAGGCACTGTGAGTGGAGCAGAGCAGGGAGGCAGTGCATCATCCCGCAGCCCACTCTGCACCTCATCACAGTGCTGCGGGCAATGCGGAGCTGGCGAGCGTGCGGCATCCGGCAGGGACAGAGGTAGGCGCTCTATGAGCTGAAGATTGCCGGGGGTGGTGGGGGACCCACTGACTCCAGCCGCGGGGGGCAGGGTGGTGCTGACTACAGCCGCGGGTGGTGGTGGGGGTGCTGACTACAGCCGTGGGTGGTGGGGGGGGCCGCTGACTCCAGCTGCGGGGGGGCGCTGACTCCAGCCACGGGGGGGTGGGGGGTGCTGACTACAGCTGCAGGTGGTGGGGGGGCTGCTGACTCCAGCCGCAGGGGGGGGTGCTGACTCCATCCACGGGGGGTGGGGGGGCGCTGTCTCCAGATGTGGGGGACGGGGTGGTGCTGACTGCAGCCGCGGGTGGTGGTGATGGAGGGGTGCTGACTACAGCCGCGGGTGGTGGTAGGGGGGTGCTGACTACAGCCATGGGTGGTGGTGGGAGGGCCGCTGACTACAGCTGCGGGTGGTGGTGGGGGCACTGACTCCAGCCGCGGGTGGTGGGGGAGCCGCTGACTCCAGCCGTGGGGGGGTGCTGACTCCAGCCACGGGGGGTGGGTGGGCCGCTGACTCAAGCTGCGGGGGGCACTGACTCCAGCCCCGGATCGTGGGGGCGCCCGCTGACTGCAGCCCCTGCCTTGCTTTAGCTAGATGTGTGGAGGAGCACACATCAAACTGAAATGCATCTCTGCTCAGAGAGGACGCTGCGGGACGTGGGAGCCGGGGAGGGTGAGTAAAATGTTTGGTTTTTTTTCTTTTTGCAGTAGACAAATATATGAGGAGAGACCCAGGAAAGGCACATATACAGAAGAAGGAGGAGATATATACCAGAAATGGGACAAAAACCAGGATGGGGACATATATACAAGAATGTGCTCAGGAGGGGAATATATATACATCAGGAGGAGCCTAGGATGGGGATATATATGCTGGGAAAGAGACAAATAAACCAGGATGGGAACATATATACCAGGAGGAGGACATATATAACAAGAAGGGGACAGAAACCAGGATAGGGACATAAATACCAGAATGTGCCCAGGAGTGGGATATACATACCAGGAGGTGCCCAAGATTGGACATATATACCAGGATAGGGACAAATAAACTGGGATGGGGACATGCATACCAGAAGGGTCCCTGGATGGGACATATATACCTGGAAGAGGACATTTATGCTAGGAAGGGAACAATAAACCAGGATCAGGACATGCATACCAGGAAGGGCCCAGGATGCAGACATATATACCAGGATTTTGACATATACACCAGGAGGATATTATACAGAGAGACAATGTGTGTGGGGGATAGTATACAGAGGTGTAGTGTGTGTGGGGTGATATACAGAGGAGCATTGTGTCTGTGTGAGGATAAATATAAAGAGGGGTAGCTTGTGTGGGGAATAGTGTACAAAGAGGCAGCGTACATGAGGGATATTACACAGAGGGTCATTGAGTGTGTGTATATTATACAGAGCTGCAGTGTGTGGGGGATATATAGAGGGGCAGTGTGTGTGTGGAGGATGCTACACAGAGGAGCAGTGTGTGGGATATTATACAAATGGGCAGTGTGTGTTGGTATTTACAGAGGAGCAGTGTACGTGTGGGGACATTATACAGAGGAGGATATATTGAGGAGTGGAGGAGGATATATTGAGGAGCAGTGTTTGTGCGGAGATATTATACAGAGGAGCAGTGTGTGGGAGGATATTATACAGAGGAGCAGTGTGTGGGAGGATATTATACAGAGGAGCAGTGAGTGTGGGAGGATATTATACAGAGGAACAGTGTGTGTGGGGGATATTATATTGATAATTAGTGTGTGTGTGGGATACTAAACAGAGGAGCAGTTTGTGGGGGGATATTATACAGAGGAGCAGTGTGTATGTGGGGATATTATACAGAAGACCAGTGTGTGTGGGGCTATTATGAAGAAGGGCATTGTGTGTGGGGGATATTATACAGAGAAGCAGTGTGTGGGGGGATATTATACTGAGGAGCAGTGTGTGGGGGGATATTTTACTGAGGAGCAGTGTGTGTGTGGGGGGATAGTATACTGAGGTGCAGTGTGTGGGGGGATATTATACAGAGGAGCAGTGTGTGTGTGTCTGTATGTGTGTGTGTGTGGGATATCATACAGAGGGGCAGTGTGTGGGGATATTATACACAGGGATATCGTGTGGGGGTACACTGAGGGGCAGTGTGTGGGGGAATATTATAAATAGGGGCTGTGTAGGAGAGAGATTATGGAAAGGGGAGGTGTAGAGAGTATATTATGGAGAGGGGAGGTGTAGGGGGTGTATTATTAATTTTCTACGGGAAATGCTTTATTTTCTGGAACAACTTCAAAGGTGCTAACACTTTTGGCCATAAGTGTGTGTACACACGTGTGTGTGTGTGTGTGTGTATATATATATATATATATATATACGTTTTTCCAAGAATGGTGGTGAGTGTGGAGGTCTTCAGGGGTGGAGTCAGAGCTGGGGTGGGGTGTAATATCCATGGATACGGCATAAAACGAGATCAGACGTGATGGAGTTGAGGTGCAGATTCTCCAGCACAAATTTGTAATTTATTGTACATTTGTAGAGATCAATTTTCTTAGGATATAAAAAAATGGCCTCCTGTCCTCGTTTGTTTCCTGGTAAACTGGGTAAAAAAAATCAGTAGAGGGGACACCAAAGGGCAGTTTTGCACAGGGCGCCATTCAAGCTAAGGCCAGATCAGATTATTTGTAAAAGTATACCAAAATTGAATCAGAATCACTCCTCCCTGTTCATTACTGGATATATTTCAGTCCCTCCTTCTGAATTTTTGGCAGCCCTTTCACTTAGGGCATAGGCTTTAATGGTCTAGGAGTCCTCCTAGACTCCTTTAAATGGTCATAAAATGTTTTCTGAAGCCCTCTTCTACATGTTTTCCAGAGGGTATTACAGTCCTTACTTCTAGTTTTTAGCAGCCTTTGCACTTAGTGCATGGCCTTTATGAGTGTAACAGTCTCACGACCTAACAATTTTAACAGAATGTGCATGAGGCCCTCCTTTATGTCTAATACAGGATGCATTGGAGTCCCTCTTCCTTCTAATTTTTAGCAGTTGTTGCATTGTCCGTATAAGCACTGTGAGGTTTAGAATCCCTCCTTCATAAATTAGAGAACATGTCTGACACATGCCCAGATAAGGTAGTAAAACATTAAAATTATATTTCCTGCGACTGCCGGTGGGTGTAGTTTTATTTACGCTTATACTATGTCATCTAATGTAGCCATAGGCGATGAGGAAATTGGGCTAGAGATGGCCCAGCTATAAAGTCTATGTTCACACTTTGCATTTTTGCAGCAGTTTTTTTCCAGTGTTTTTAATGCGTTTTGTGTAAATTAAAAGCTGAATTTTACAGCAACAGCAAAAGCAGTGATATTTCTTAAATTTAATGCACACAACTGTTTTTTTTTAATGACTGAAATGGAACACTGGCGTTTTTGAAACAAGCAACTGAAAGCAAAGAGAGTGCAAAAACACTATTTGTGAACATAGCCTAAGGAGTCAAGGAGGTGTTTTATTTCTCTTTTTTATTTTGCCCTATATACAAGACTTTATCTAGTATAGACTGTTTCTTAACATTTATTGTAGGGAAATCCCTTTTAGCTTTGGTTTTGTATGTTTTATTATAACTCCGTAAAAAAGGTGTAATTTTTTGACAATATTGTTTTCAGCACTTATCTGAAAGTCAGAAATGTGTCCAGGTGTCTTCCCTATGCTGTTCCCATTCCATTTCTGCGGTGTTTCCATCCATTTCAGTGATTTTCATGCCCCTTCCAGACCTTCTGTTAGGGTCTACTGGAACAATGCTCGGGTTTCCTATTGACTTCCATTTTGCTCGTTACTTAAGATGAGCACTAGAGCAAATTGCTTGACTCAAGTAACGAGCACTCGAGCATTTTTAGTGCTCTCTCACCACTATTTATCACCATAGTATAATTAGGTAGCCATTTCTTAGAGTGAGAGGATGAAAGACTAAAAAGTATTAGCTTCCTAAAATGGGGACAATTAGATGTAATGGATTTCTTGAGCTGTTTGCTTGCAGATCTCTGTTTCTGACAGACTTAAAATGTTACTATGTATCTAAACTGATGTTGTCAGCTAAGCTAAGATTATTATTGCCTGTGACATATCTGAATCTTCTGTCTCTTCAATCATAACACCCTTTCTAATGATACAGAAATCTGTATGAGGACTTGCATTTCATGGATAAGAGCTATAAAGAGAGAGAAGGAGGCTAGTGGTGAAGCAGTTCATGCAGATGGTGGTGGGAATGGTCTTGAGAAGAGGAATCTGACCTCTATGTCCTTCAATATAACTCATCTTTACAGTCAAGGGTGTTTTACATCATCACACTAGATGGATTTAGTCCTCAACTACTTATGACCCCATATCAATTTACACTTCATATTTTGGAAAAAAAAAAAAAAAGACAACTTATATGACACTTGGCTCTACATGTTATGAAACACAATCAGTCCTCAATGTAAGAGACATCTAAGATGAAAGAAGAACTGTATCTACTAAAGATGAAAGCAAAAGAGAATTTTCTCTAGGAAAACATAACACCTTGACCACAAAAACGTTATGCGTGCGGATGGGGAGATAAATGGGGCCATACTATAATCTTGTGGTCATGGGACTTTTTTGTTGGAGTACAGGAAGATATCTTCCATAACCAGCTACACGTGTAAAATAGAAGAAGTAGATTCTATGCTAGACTATATAGCCTCCTACCTACATCTCTGCATATACTACATATGAGACCATAGCGAGATTGGAGAAAAAGGTCTTTGCCACCTAGCTTGTACTTAAATAGCAACTATACTTTCAACAAATTTTACAATAGCACAGGTGAATAAAAGAAACTTTGTATTATATTACAAATCTGCTTTTTTTCCCCACTTTTTAGGCACTTAATCCCCTCCCCTGCCTCCTGAACTAATCATCCACGCTGAAAAAAATAGCTCAAATCCATCTTGCTCATACAAGACAGAGTGTCAGCTAACAGACTACACAGCCCATTATACTCTATAGAGAAGAAAGGGTAAGAAGGTTTGAGGAGGGAACTGTGAAACAAGGCAGAGGAAGACACAGAAAGATGATACTAAACTTTTTAATAAGTCTTTTACTTCATCCCAGTGTTGAATTCATATCTTTGCAGTTCATTATTGCAGTAAAATGTCCTGCATGCAGCTGCTGAAGCTTTGTCAGCTAAATGAATACAGTATAAGAACTACCATTTGCACATGAACACATCACCAGAACCATCAACAATATATGAACACAGCACCAGAAGCATCATAAGTCCATGAATAAAACACCAGAACAACCATCAGGTCATGAATACAGCACCACAACCACCATCCGTACAAAAATACATAATCAGAACCACCTTCAGTATAGGAATACAACACCAGAGCCATTTTCAGTACCTGAATACATCATCAAACCACCATGCATGTAAGAATGCAACATCAAAACCTACATCAGTACAGGAATACAGAAAAATCATTAGTACATGAATACATCACCAAGCTTAGCATAGGTGACCAATTGCAATGTGAGTTCAGACCCTGGCATATACATTTGTATAGCATAAACCTTCAACTCCCAGTAAATCCTTAACAATTCTAGGGAGATGCTGGCAGTTATTGTCACCAGCAATCATCAAACTGCAGTCTATACAGGAACCATAGTAGTGATTAAATGCAGTCAGAATCACAAATACATATTTACACAAAGGTAGCTTATTGTTAAATCTCTCAATGGAGATATTCTCATCACCTTTGTCTCCATCTGGTAGAGATGCTATGGTGAATTTTCAAATTCACAGCTCATCTCTGTCAACTTCTCACACCCCAACACAGTACTGTTAAAAACAACAGCGTCATTCTAATGTTGCTTAATATATATATCTGGTTACGATGTGCTACTAAATAATAATTGCCTCTCGCTAGAGATGAGTGGACCCATGGAAGTTTGGGTTCACCGGATTCGCCGGACTTTAGTAAAAAGTTCGGTTCAGGACCCTGACTTGACCCGAACTTGACCCTAGCCCCCAATCCCCATATAAGTCAATGGAGAGCCCAAATTCTGTGCTGTAAAATGTCCACAATAAGAGTAAGGGAGCTGTAAAAGGAAGTGCGACGCCCTGGACTAGCCAGGTTGTCACAGGTAGGCCCTTACACAAGCACCTTCTTCCCCCTTAATAAGGTGACAGCAGCCAACCTACAAAACCCTTGTCACCTCTCTCAGGGGGTCAATGGGCACACCAGGGGGGCGGGCCAGGTGGTTGGCCATGCCCACCTATGAGTCCGGAGAGCCTGAGACAGGACACACAGTAGTTGAGTTTTGGACTGTGAAGTGGAGAGTCAAGTTCAAGTGCAGCAGGCCTGAGGTCTCAGGCTTGCAGTGTTAACACTGACCGCTGCTGGGGTCGTAGCCCTGGTACCGTGGCAAGGAGGCAGACGGTGGTGGCCGCCTGCAGGAGCTGGGACTACAGCCGGTGGAACCGTAAGGACCGGGGACGGGTGGTGGCCCGCTGGTAACGAACCGGGGAACCGATTTGAAACCGTAGCACCAGGAGGGGTACTCAGACCCAGTATGAGGCCCAGAAACAACTGGACCAAGTCGAATCAACTGATTGAGGACTGGACTTTAGGCCCTTTCCCACCTAAGACCCGACTGAAGACAACAGCCCAACGATAGGGGTAGAAAGCCACCGTGCAGGCATCGAGACCCCACGGGCCAGCGTCTGCGGGCACACGGGCTCTACTGGCATACATCAGGCTGGGGAGCGGACTACCATTGCTCAGGCATAGGAGTCATCATTTTCTACAAAAGTGAGGTGCAGGAGAAAGGCGGACACCATCAACCTGTAAAGGGGAAAAGCGCAGCTGGCTGCGGGCACCGTCCACCATCTTGTTTGTTTTACCAGAGACTCCAGCGTGCTTGTAATAGTGAGTACAACAGTGCCTTCGGGCCATGCGCCGCACCGCACCGACACGCCAGCACGCATCATCCATTCCCCTGCCTCAGCACCTCCCTCGGGCCCCCGGGACTATCATTCCCCCTAGCCATGGAGGGGTCATCACCAAGCTGCGCAACACCATCCCCGGGAGCCTAGTCAACGGCAGCGGTGGTGTCGATCCATTCACCACAACCCGTGGGTGGCGTCACGAACCTAATCCCCAAACAACCACGGCCCCGGCCGTGTACCTCTCCACCGGACACCACCCCTCACGTAGCGCCAGCAACTCTCTTTCAGAGCGACGTGACCCCCCCGGGTCCATGAGGAGCTCGAGTCACCCACCGACGATTACGGATCCGAGCAGCTCGGCAGCCGGCCGAGCCCCGGGGCGGTACAGAAGCAAAATGGGGGCAATTGCCCTGCAAACAAATGTGAATAGATTAAAAAATAACGTGGGCTCCTGCCTATTTTTGATAACCAGCACAGGAAAAGCAGGCTGCAAATACTGGCAGGCATGCAGCTACATTTAACTCATCTAGTGCTCTTACTATCCTTAAATGTGTCTAGCAATAACAGACTATGAAGCTAATATTAGTGCCACATGAGTGTGGCTGAGCAGAAAAGCCGTTTGAGCTGTTGCATGAGGTATGAGGGCTCTCAACCTACCAGGGCTACACCTGTCACTCTTCCACCTCAATATTTCCTATGTTAGATAGTCTATGAAGCTTATGGCTGTGCCACAACAGTGTGACTCCACTGTAGAATGGTTTAAGCTGTTTTGGCAGCTTTTGGGCCTCCCTTAAAGTTGTTGTCTATGACTTTGTTTCTGCCTTCCTTTGAATTCAATGGGATTCAGATATGTTTGTTGAACTGTTCGATGAACACAGATAAATTCAATGAACATGAACTGAACCAAACCTTAGGAGGTTTGCGCATCTCTAATTGTAGGTCACTACCAGTCAGCAGTAGGTACGGAAAGATCTCAGAATAAAACTCTATAAGAATCGATGGACGTCGTGGGTCTCTTTGGACTGCATTGGAACTTTGAAGATTTATTTTGAATTAATGAATTAGTGAATGAGGGTGTTTATTCAAAAAAACCTTTTTTCCCCCTGAGTCTGTGGTTTTTTAACTCTATACTTGCTGGGTTACTAATGGGGGTACAATTCACAGCTAATATCAATCCCACATGTATCAGCCCAATTACCACCACATCACGACAATTGGGAAGAGTCGGATAAAGTGACAGAATTTGCGCATTTAATGGATGTGCCACTTCTGTGGCAGCTGCGGGCTGCAATTTTTAGGCTGCGAAGAGCCCAATAGCAATGGTCCTCTTTACCCTGATAATACTAGCCCCCATCTGCCTGCTTTACATTGGCTGGTTATCAAAAAGAGGGTGGGGGGGCACATTATTTTTTAAAATTATTTAAATAAATAATTTTAGAAAATGACGTGCGATCCCCTCTAATTTTGATGACCAGTTCAGGTAAAGCTGAGGATTGCAGCCCCTGGCTGTCTGTTTTGCTTCGACTGGTTATCAAAGATAGGCTGGACATCATGTAATTTATTTATTTATTTATTCATTCATTCATTTATTTATTTATTTAATGTTCACAGCATACAGGCATCTTCTGTATGCAATAAAGCTTGTTGTTTGGCTAAAATAAAGCTTGTTATTTATTATCCTCTAATACAAAAAATCATGGTTTAATTGGGCTCCACTTTTATATTTTGAATTTATAGCTGATTCTGCCAAAATCAGTGTCATCTGCTGATGACTGTGTAATGTTAACTTTAAGACATCTTCATTATTAGGATGCATATATTTCTCTAAAATACTACAGTATATTGATTCTACGAAATGAAGATGATTCAATATAATTTAGATGATAAAAATAATATTAAAAATAGTGGCACACCAGACTTTTCACTTTACAAATGCAGAAGATGCTTAAAAATGAAAATGGGAAATTAACTTAACAAGTTCAATTATTTGCACAGGATGAGGTAAATGTTATTGTAAGTTATAAATAGTGTTGATACTTTCACTTATACATGAATTTAGCATCAGATTTGGCAATTACCTTCTGCAATGTAGTCATGTAGTCATTACTGTATATACTTGACACATAAGTATATACATTTTGTACTATTATAGACACTTAGATCTTATAAATAGGTTTCCTAGTACACCAACACCCCAGTAATTACATTTCCTTACACGCTAGATATTAAAATTCCCATAACAGGTGTAAAATTCTCACTTTATTAGGCCATCCTCACATTTTCCTACACTTATTAAAGTGTCCATACACTGTATGTTAGTATTGCAGGCAGATAAGGTGTGTGCCAAAAATCTGTATACATGTTACCAATGGAAATTCATCCCATTATAATAGTTTGGAAATTTCAAGCTCTTCGTTGACAGTTTATAGCATTATTCATTCAGAGATAATGTTGAGTCATTTTACAAGTACTCTGCTTCATTTACCGTGGATTAATTTATTAATATGATGTTTTATTCTCCATATTCCATAAAAATGTCTAACAGTTGGCCACTTCATGCAGAAATAAAGAAAATCAAGAGATGACTGCGTAGACAGAAACAGTTAAGTTCACCTACCTACCTTTCCATGTCCTAAAGGTTGGACCTGCACTTAGCAGAAATTTATGGGATAAATATTAGATATTCTGAGGATAGACCATGAGTGTCTAAGGTGGTAAATTTTTATAATATGAGCACTATATTCCTTTGATCACGAATCATGCAAGAAGAAACTTGTGTGGTGATACATATCCTAAAGGATCTAAAGGGGAATGTTTTTCCATGTGAAAAGTGCCAATTTGGCTTATTTGACTTATATTTCATGCAATCTCATCTCCTAATTTAAATGTGCAAATTGCCTTTTCAGAGATTAAGAAAACAAGAACTCTAGTGCCACCTATTTGATGTATATAGTATAAATTTCACCGCACTCTCCAGGAATTTTTCATGCAAAACGTGAATTTTATTTAGACAGATGGTGGACAGTAGAAGGCAAGGCAAGGGGAATAGCGATAACCAATCAATTGACGCTTCGACTGGTAGGGTCTTTGTCACAAAATATCGCTGAAAAATAAAAAAAAATCAAGAATAAGTATTAATGTACACCCTAAAAAGTGTTTATATAATATATATATATATATATATATATATATATATATATATATATATATATATATATATATATATATATATATATATATATATACAGTGCCTACAAGTAGTATTCAACCCCCTGCAGATTTAGCAGGTTTACACATTCGGAATTAACTTGGCATTGTGACATTTGGACTGTAGATCAGTCTGGAAGTGTGAAATACACTGCAGCAAAAAAGAATGTTATTTCTTTTTTTATTTTTTTTTTTAAATTGTGAAAAGTTTATTCAGAGGGTCATTTATTATTCAAAGCCTCAAACCACAAGAATTCTGTTTGGTTCCCCTAAAGTATTAAGAAGTATTTCAGGCACAAAGAACAATGAGCTTCAAATGTTTGGATTAATTATCTCTTTTTCCAGCCTTTTCTGACTAATTAAGACCCTCCCCAAACTTGTGAACAGCACTCATACTTGGTCAACATGGGAAAGACAAAGGAGCATTCCAAGGCCATCAGAGACAAGATCGTGGAGGGTCACAAGGCTGGCAAGGGGTACAACACCCTTTCCAAGGAGTTGGGCCTACCTGTCTCCACTGTTGGGAGCATCATCTGGAAGTGGAAGGCTTATGGAACTACTGTTAGCCTTCCACGGCCTGGACAGCCTTTGAAAGTTTCCACCCGTGCCGAGGCCAGGCTTGTCCGAAGAGTCAAGGCTAACCCAAGGACAACAAGGAAGGAGCTCCGGGAAGATCTCATGGCAGTGGGGACATTGGTTTCAGTCAATACCATAAGTAACGTACTCCACCGCAATGGTCTCCGTTCCAGACGAGCCCGTAAGGTACCTTTACTTTCAAAGCGTCATGTCAAGGCTCGTCTACAGTTTGCTCATGATCACTTGGAGGACTCTGAGACAGACTGGTTCAAGGTTCTCTGGTCTGATGAGACCAAGATCGAGATCTTTGGTGCCAACAACACGCGTGACGTTTGGAGACTGGATGGCACTGCATACGACCCCAAGAATACCATCCCTACAGTCACGCATGGTGGTGGCAGCATCATGCTGTGGGGCTGTTTCTCAGCCAAGGGGCCTGGCCATCTGGTCCGCATCCATGAGAAGATGGATAGCACGGCCTACCTGGAGATTTTGGCCAAGAACCTCCGCTCCTCCATCAAGGATCTTAAGATGGGTCGTCATTTCATCTTCCAACAAGACAACGACCCAAAGCACACAGCCAAGAAAACCAAGGCCTGGTTCAAGAGGGAAAAAATCAAGGTGTTGCAGTGGCCTAGTCAGTCTCCTGACCTTAACCCAATTGAAAACTTGTGGAAGGAGCTCAAGATTAAAGTCCACATGAGACACACAAAGAACCTAGATAACTTGGAGAAGATCTGCATGGAGGAGTGGGCCAAGATAACTCCAGAGACCTGTGCCGGCCTGATCAAGTCTTATAAAAGACGATTATTAGCTGTAATTGCAAACAAGGGTTATTCCACAAAATATTAAACCTAGGGGTTGAATAATAATTGAACCACACTTTTATGTTGAAAATTTATTAAAATTTAACTGAGCAACATAACTTGTTGGTTTGTAAGATTTATGCATGTTAATAAATCCTGCTCTTGTTTGAAGTTTGCAGGCTCTAACGTATTTGCATCTTATCAAACCTGCTAAATCTGCAGGGGGTTGAATACTACTTGTAGGCACTGTATATATATAAATATATATATATATATATATATATATATATATATATATATATATATATATACACACATATACAAAATTTACATAAATATACATTTATATACAGAATACACAGTTCAAGTATCTAGATGCTGTCAAGGAGCAAAAGACATTACACAAAAGACATGAGACAAACATCATCCTTGATGGGTAATCAGTAATCAAAGAAGGAAGTTTGTGTAATACTGTATATATCAATCACCATTATGTTGAGGGGATGAGTAAAATATTACCTTTTCTGAATGCAGTAAGGGCGCTCCCACACCTGTGTCCCAGCTGGTCTGTCAGAGTGTGTATCTAGATGAATGATCTTAGTCTTAAATAGCCCACTCATGAGGTGGGGGATGTGGTGAGACAGTCACATGGTATATGTGATGTTACGCCAGTCATGTGGGCATGGGAGGTGCCGAATATAGGAAGCGAGGGGATTGTTTGAGCAAAACACCAACTTGTCGGCAGGTATAGAGGGCTCGTAGTTATATCTGGAAGTGCTGGGGGGGAATAGATGTGAAATAAAATAAATAACAGCGTTCATGTATTAGAGTTGAGTCACATGGTGCGGGTGACGTCATCCAGATCATGGGGCGATGAGCACAGGCCAGAGGGCGGACTAGGAGGTCACATAGTTAAAATGAGGTGGCTGTGGGTGTGGGCAAGGGGATGGGTTAGAGAATTACATGGTTAGGTGACGTCACTAACGTAACTACAATTGAAAAACATGCTTTAAAAGAATCTAGCCTCTAATGACAAAATAATAGTTAAACCAGCAGATAAAGGGGGCGCCACCATTATAATGGATCGCACGATGTACCTAAAACAGATTTTAAGACAACTATCCGATACCGCAAGCTATAAGCAAATTACCCGAGATCCCACTCCAAACATTAGAGAGAAAATTAGAGAGACACTACAAAGATATCTTGACAACAACACGATTGATCAAAAAATGGCAACTTTTCTTACAAACCCCCATCCAGTCACACCAGTTTTTTACATTCTACCCAAAATACACAAATCCTTAACGGAACCCCCTAGTAGACCAATTGTGGCGTCAACAGACTCCATTCTGTCACCACTATCCATATTTTTGGAGAAAATACTGACCCCTCTCACCAAAGATTCCCTATCATTTATTATTGACACTAGTCACTTTCTTTCTAAAATTAAAAATTTGAGAACCATCCCACTTGACAGTTTCTTGATATCTCTGGATGTCAACAGTCTATATACCTCAATTACACATACCAAGGGACTTGAAGCAGTAAGACACGCTCTTTCCACCTCCTCTTTAGGACATGACTCTAAAAACTTTTCTCTTGAGCTACTACATCTCATTTTACATGAGAACTACTTCATGTTTGGCGACGATTTCTACATACAGACCCGCGGTACAGCGATGGGCTCGAACGTAGCCCCGGAGTACGCTAATCTATATATGTCCCTCTTCGAAGAACAGTATATCTACACTCATGATCTCTTTCAACAATATTCAGGAACCTGGTACAGGTTCATTGTTGATGTTTTTGGTACAGTGGATGCTAGGTCCCTGGTCTACAATTAGCGATCATGCATTTATGATCTATCATATGGAAAGGTGTTAAACATTCTTTATGGAAATACAAGTGCCTCTCAATAAATTAGAATATCATCAAAAAGTTAATTAATTTCATTAATTCAATACAAAATGGGAAACACATATTATATAGAGTAATTTCAAGTGTTTAATTTGTTAATGTTGATGATTATGGCTTACAGCCAATAAAAACCCAAAAGTCACTATCTCAGAAAATTAGAATAATTACTACAAAATACCTGCAAAGACTTCCTAAGCGTTTAAAATGGTCCTTTAGTCTGGGTCAGTAGGCTACACAATCATGGGGAAGACTGCTGACTTGACAGATGTCCAGAAGGCAGTCATTGACACACTCCACAAGGAGGTTAAGCCACAAAAGGTCATTGCTAAAGAAGCTGGCTGTTCACAGAGTGCTGTATCCCAGCATATTAATGGAAAGTTGAGTGGAAGGAAAAAGTGTGGTAGAAAAAGGTGCACAAGCAATGGGATGATTGCAGCCTTGATAGGATTGTTAAGAAATGCCATTCAAATATTTGAAGGAGATTCACAAGGAGTGGAGTGTAATGACTAATATATGTGTTTCTTTTTTTGTATTGAATTACTGAAATAAATTAAGTTTTTGATGATATTCTAATTTATTGAGATGCACTTGTACTGCTTTGAGTTGAGGCCTACACAATGGGTGGAGTCTGAGGCTCCAGACAACTCGCGCCTACAGGTTCTTCAGCACTAAGTTGATACTTATCTTGTGATGCTCTGATCTCAGCCTCTAGTGACTAATAGAGGTTACTCTTCTGTCGTTGGAAGATAACAGATTGAGCGGGTTTGCTTTAATGGTTTCTTACGAGAGAGAAAACAGAGAATTTTCTATAGATAGTTCCAGTAAAAACTGAATATTTCCCTACTTCCCAATAAGCACAGACAAAAAAAAAAAACAACTAAAAAATATTGTCAAGAAAATGTTTTATTACTGAATCAGCAGACTGTAAATCTGTGAATGTATTCAGAATGGGAATTCTAAAATCTAATATAACAATTTCATTTCCTGCCCTTAACGAGAAAACAAGTCCTCATCGTCCGCTCTGTTATTTCTGTCATGCTAATCAGGCTCCATTTCTGATATAACTTCGACGCGTTGATGAGATTATGCAATGAAACCCTCATAAATGTACAATTTAAGCAAATATTACAGGCAGATATCATTGTTAGTGCATTCGTGATTACAGAATATCAGAATAACTGCACATGATATTACGGAAACAACATATTTTGTTTTGGGCTGAATTAAATTTTGATAGTATTATTAAGAAAGATAGCAAATTGCATTTTTAATTTTCTTTTGGGTTGATAATTAGGAAAAAAACACTTATTGATTTGAGCTATGTATTCATACAGTAGGAATATCTGATAAAGTTAATGAACAAGAAATACCCTACAGAGATAAAAAAAAATATATAGCTAACTAATTAATAAAAAATAATGAATGGCTGCACTAAGAAGGGCATTAGGAAATTGCATTAACTTATTGATTTCACTATACAGTGTGATACTGGTGCAATTCACGTAAACAGAATAAAAATCCAAAATATGAAATATTTGGCACATTTAGGGTTAAATTGCTATGGTTGGAAAGATGGTTGCACAGTATGACATGAGAATTAGAGGCAAGAGCTCAATAGTAGAAAGTAATGGAGTGAGTCATGGGGGCTGTCAATCTTCATGTCTGTTCTCATCGCCAATTCTCTACATAATCTAGATATTAACAATGCCCTTAAGGCAGTGCTACTCAACCTTTGTCATTCACAAAGCCACTTTAGCGATGAGCTGAGGCTGTTAGAGACACATTGAAATGTTCTTTTGTTTAATCATTACATTGCAGCTTGCATTATTCACTCCTGTACTGCTTTACCCAATTTTTTACAATTTAATGAATTACCTGGCCGATAAAATACGTGAGAGTTCTTTCCACAATCCAATTTGAAATCAAAATGTATTTTTATCCCAAGTGGGTTCTAAACTTGCTTTATGCCACTTTGCTAACTTTCGATTTTGTTGTACAGATCATATTTAATCTCTGCTTGGGTATATTAGTCCTTATGATAAAAGTCTTGAATATTGAAAAGATTTACACATTTTTACAATTCCTTCTTTTCTGAACCTTTTTTTTTATTTTAGATGCACTTGAAAAGTTGATACATTGAAAACCTAGAATAGTTGAAAAAATTGTAAATAATTGCAATGGATTGAGGCGAGATTTTAAATTAGCGTTAAGGCTACGGTCCCATGATCAGGATCAGTTGTGTTTTTATAGTACAGAGTTTTGGCACCATCTCTGCATCTTAGTTTACTTGTATTTTTGTGTAAATCTTTAATGTTGCCTTTTTATCACGTTTTTGATTGTGTGGATTACATGGGTTTTTGGTGCGTTTCCGCTGCGTAAATGCACCAATAATGCATGTGTGCCTTTTACCTGTGGATTTTCCACATCAAATGCAAGTCAATGGGTAAAATCCGCACAGAAAACTCGGCGTTCTCACAGGAGAAATTGGCATGCTGCAGTTTCGAAAAATGCACTGCAGGTCAGTTTACACAGCGTAAAAAAGAAGCACAGTGGATATGAGATTGCTATTAACCTCATCCACTTTAGTGGAACTGTAAAATGTAGCATTTTGCACTCAGCAAAATAGTCCAGAACGCAAGTGAGGGTTTGGTTCTACTTGCGTTTTGCACAGACAAGTGCAATCCAATAAAACATTGGAATGCTCTCACTCTAGTGCAAAACTATGGAGCAATGTCCATCTGCGACTCATTTCTCCTGCCATAACGGCATGCGGAATGAATCGCAGCATGCTGGGTTTGACAGTGAGTCTTGGCTCACGCACCCCCATACAAGTCTATGGGAGTGTGTGAAACATTGCACTGCACTCGCGTGTAATCCTACTGCAGTGCAATATATGCAGAGACACGTAGCGGAGCAGATGAGGAGAAAGTGCTCCTTCCTTCTTCTCCGCAGCTGTGACCCGATTGCAAGATCTCATCACAGTCGCATGACCCTCGGCTGACGCTCACAGCAGAGGGTCATTAGCATATGCTTCTGATGCTCTCGCATTGGAGGCTATGTGCAATTGGAACCGTACCCTAACACTGATAGTGGGAACATACCCTAAGGCCGGCTTCACACTTGCGATTAACTCGCACGAGTGCAATGCGAGAAATTCTTGCATTGCACTCGGACCCATGTTAA
Organism: Anomaloglossus baeobatrachus; assembly: GCF_048569485.1. NCBI lineage: Eukaryota > Metazoa > Chordata > Amphibia > Anura > Aromobatidae > Anomaloglossus > Anomaloglossus baeobatrachus. The sequence goes on along the minus strand of NC_134353.1, from coordinate 832,395,784 downwards.
TGATTGAGGCTGCTCTCACCTGCTATTTTTTTCTCAGTCCAAATCGGACTGAGAAAAAAAAATCGCAGCATGCTGCGTTTTGGTGAGTTTCACGCACAATTCACTCCAATGAAAGTCAATGGGTGCGTGAAAAAAACGGATGTTACACGGACAGCACACACACCATCCTATTGACATCCGTTTTTATAAATACATTTATCGCATGTTGCAGAAAACACTGAAAATGAGTGAGGTCTGTCGATGTCGGTCTCTCTGTCAGTCGGTCTCTCTGTCGGTCTATCCCTCTCCCCCCCTCTCTCATACTCACCGATCCCCGATCACCAGCGCGGCGCTGCACGGCGTTCACACTGCTCCGGCGGCTTTTCCTCTTTTGAAAATGCCGGCCGCTCATTATTCTATCTAGTATTCACTGCTTTCCCCGCCCACCGGTGCCTATGATTGGTTGCAGTCAGACACGCCCCCACGTTGAGTGACATCTGTCTCACTGCAATCAATCACAGCAAAGTCTATGAGTTTTCATTTTTGCTGTCCGCACACATCTGTTTTTTTTATCTGCGTTTTTGAGTAAAAAAAAAAAAATGGACATGTCAGTTCTTTCCTGCGTTTTTCTGCGTTTTCCCCCCATGCAATGCATTGGAAAAACGCAGCAAAACGCAGAGATCAAAAACGCAGCAAAACGCAGCCAAAAACGCACCAAATCGCGGCAAAAACGCATGCAGGAGCTGACACGCATTTAACGGCCAAAAACGCACAAAAACGCAGCATCAAAAAGACGCAGTGTGCAAACCTAGCCTTACACCAAAAAATCCTTTATTTGAAATGAATAACAAAAAAACCCCACCCTCTTTCACCACTTTAATAAAGTCCCCAAATACCCTTCCATGTCCGACGTAATCCACAGAGGTCCTACAACGCTTTCAGCTCTGCTACATCAGAAGCTGACAGAGAGCGGTCACAGACCATGACCGCTCTCTGTGAGCTCCCCGCAGCGACTGCAGTGAGTCGCGCTATCAGCGATGACGTCACTTAGGTTACCCGCGGCCACAGATCTCAGCGGGAGGACTTCAGCTGTGGCCGCGGGTAACCTCAGTGACGGCACCGCTGATAAGTGATCTGCGCTAAGTCACTCAGGGGATTTGCGGTCACCGGTGAGACCTTCCCCGCTGTGTGGAGCTGACAGGAGTGGCGGTGTCTTCTGCTGCTCCGGTCACCTCCATGCCACAGAGCTGGAAGCGACGCCAGACCATCCTGGATTACGCCGGACATGGAATGGTTTTTGGGGCTTATTAAACTGGTGAACCAGGGAATTTGTTAGTGTTTTTTTATTTGTAATAAATTATTTTTTCAGGTGTGTGTGTGTTTATTTTCTGTAACTTACAGATTAATCATGGAAGGTATCTCGGGGAGACGCCTGACATGATTAATCTAGGATTTAGTGGCAGCTATAAGCTGCCATTAACTCCTTATTACCCCGATTTGCCAACGCACCAGGGCAAATCGGGAAGAGCCGGGTACAGTCCCAGAACTGTCGCATCTAATGTATGCGGCAATTCTGGGCGGCTGCTGACAGATATTGTTAGGCTGGGGGGCTCCCCATAACGTGGAGCTCCCCATCCTGAGAATACCAGCCTTCAGCCGTATGGCTTTATCTGGCTGGTATTAAAATTGGGGGGACCGCACGCCATTTTTTTAAATTATTTAATTATTTATTTCACTGCACAGTATAGACACGCCCACCGGCTGCTGTGATTGGGTGCAGTGAGACACCTGTCACTCAGCGTGGGGGCGTGTCTCACTGCAACCAGTCATAGGTGCCTGTGGGCGGGGAAAGCCGGGAATACGAGATTGTTTAATGAGCGCCCGGCTTTTTCAAAATAGTAAAAGCCAACGGAGCAGTGTGAACGCCGTGCAGCGCCGCGCCAGGGATCGGGGATCGGTGAGTATGAGAGAGGGCTGCTAACTTCAGTCACTCAGGGGATTAGCGGTCACCGGTAAGCCCTTCACAGGTGACCGCTAATCATGACGCGGCACAGACAGAGCCACAGCATGACAATGAAGTCGGGGGAAGTTCACCCGAGTTCATTCTGATCGTGCGGCTCTGTCTGTGTCTGCTGTCATCTGCCATTCAGCTCTGCTACATGGCTGTCTGTGTCTGCTGTCAGCGGCCATGTAGCAGAGCTGAATGGCAGATGATATAGTAAAAAATACGCATTACACACGCATTACACACGCTAGTAAAATCATTAATTTATTCAGAAAAAGCATCGCACTTGCGTAGCACTCGGACCTAACGTGAACTAAAATCAGCCGAGTTTTTTTCAGCCCAGTCGGACCGATTTTACTCGCATAGATGTGTTTCCAGCCTTAAGCTCAGTCATCTATTTGTACTACAGGCCTCTCTTTTTTTTACTCAGTAGGATACTATTATCATTGGCTGCCATATTATAGATACTTTGGAACAGAACTGCTTCCTAGTACCAGATCAGTTGGGACAGTGCTGATGCTGCTGTGATCACAGGACTTTAATAGAAAGCAAGTTTGATTTACAGGCATATAAATCGGCTTGCAAATCCCTGTTTTGGTAAAATATTTTACATAATTCAACTTCTCATTTCTACCTTTCTTCCACATGAAACAATTAAAGGTCTGCGGGAATTTAAATCTCCCCCTATTCTACTCCATACTGAAATAAATGAAGTGCACAGACTGTAAGTGACTGAAACTAATAGCAGCACAGTGCTTAACAAACCAAGGTACAAATTGTAAGAGATTATTAAGTGGATCACTGGAGGAAGTGCCGATATTGTTCATGTCCATGGGGACATTACATCACTTAGGGGGGAATTATTAGAAGAAAGCAGAATGGAAGAAGATGGGACATGAGCTAAAAATACTGTATCACTGGAGGCAGAGATAAATTATAAACCAGGTTAAAATCTAATATTTTCCCACTCAAATGAACAGGCATATTATTGCTATCCATGGCAGAATATCAGGGGAAATTCAGGCTGGACAGATGTCCAATTGCTAAAACATCTGCTGATGAAAAATCAACCAAACCAGCCATTTTTTGTGAGACCAGATGATCATTTAATGTTTAAACGTTAAGACCAGGTCTGTTTAGATACTTTGGCCTGTGAGAGCTTTCGAGAATACCTGGTTTTGGTGAGAACAGTGGCATGTAAGAGTTTAGGCACCTTTGGTCAAAACTACTGTTTTTGTGAACAGTTAATCAAGTTGAAGATGAAATTAGCTCTAAAAAGCATACAATTAAAGATTACACATTTCCTTTGTATTTTAGACAAAAAAAAATTGTTTTCATCTTTTATATTTTAAAATGAACAAAAATGACAATGGGCCAATGCAAAAGTTTGGACACCTTTAGAGATTTGTGTGCTCAGATAAGTTTCACCAAGGTTTCAGACCTTAATTAGCCTGTTAAGGCCCTGTTATATGCGTCGATTTATCTGGTGATATGTTGTTGGGGTCACACATTCCGTGACGCACATCCAGCATTGTTCACGACGTAGTTGCGTGTGACACCTACGAGCGACTCTGAACTATCGCAAATAGGATGAAAATCGTGGATCGTTGACACGTCGTTCATTTTTAAAAAAATTGTTCGTTTTGGGGAAGCAGCCGACTTATTGCTCCGTTTGACACCCTGCCAATGTGGAACAACATTCAAACGATCGCTTGGGTCCAACAATATATCGTTGATCACTGATGAGTCGATTTTAAGATCGTTACGTGTGACAGCAAATAAATGACCAATAAGCGATACCGGCAAATCGTAAATATGATCTAGGCGTGTCACGTCGCACATGTGATCACACAATAAATCGACGCGTGTAACGGGGCCTTTAAGCGGGCTTTACACGCTACGATATATCTAACGAGATATTGGCGGGGTCACGTCGAAAGGGACGCACATCCGGCATTGTTAGTGATATCGTAACGTGTGACAGCTATGAACGAGCAGAAATACTCGCCTTCTCGTTCATCGCTTTCACGTCACTCATTTTCTAAAAATCGAACGTCCTGTTGTTCATTGTTCCTGAGGCAGCACACAGCGTTCCGTGTGACACCCTGGGAACGATGAACTGCAACTTACCTGTGGCCGCCGGCAATGCTGAAGGAAGGAGGTGGGCGGGATGTTTACGTCCCGCTCATCTCCGCCCTTCTGCTTCTATTGGCCGGCTGCTGTGTGACGTCGCTGTGACGCCAAACGTCCCTCCCCCTTCAGGAAGTGGATGTTCTCCGCCCGCAGCGAGGTCATATGGAAGGTAAGTACGTGTGACGGGGGGTTACAGCATTGTGCGACACAGGCAAGAAATTGCCCGTGCCGCAAAAACGATGGGGGCGGGTGTGATTGCAAATGCTATCTCATGATTAATTGTAACGTGTAAAGCAGCCATTAGGGTTTGTCATTAGGAAAGGCCAGGTGATGCAAATTTCACAGCCTAAAAAAATTGTAGGACAAGGGAAAAAAACAATGATGGGGGAAAAAAGGGAAGGGTATCATTCAGTTACCAACTCTCTCATTTATTTTTTCTTTTGTTATTGGTGAACTTTTCACCCCTTAATAACAATATGTATGATATTTGAAATTTTTCAGAAAAACTTTTGTGAATTAAATGCAGCATCTTGCATCAAATAGATATTTCAGTGTTTGAATGCTGCAATTTTATAGAAATATTTACTGTATACAAAGAGAAATGTCTATTTTAATAAATACAAGATAATTAAACTTGTTTTTTCCTATTTCCAAAATCCTTTCCTCCTTGGCTGTCAGTTTGTGAAATGTGCAAGACATACAATCATAAAGAAATAATATTTAAGGGAAAGTAAGAAATGATTCACAAAAGGGATATACATTATGTGGGGATAATGAGAGGATTTTGACCTGAGAATGTATAAAAAACATAATATATATATAAAAAAAAATCAAATAATGTGCAAAACATTTGCAATGCATAAATGAATTGATATGGCCTGGCACATAAGATAGTAGGATCATTTAAACCTATAAGTATATGGTAATATTGTAACCAGGGGCGTAACTACCGCGGTCGGAGAGGTTGCGGGCCAAGCAGCTTGGGGGCGCAGCTTGCATTATACATGGATCATGGGGGCGCAGCCTGCATTATACATGGAACATGGGGGGGGCTGCATTATACATGGAGCATGGGGGCATGGCGAATGCAGTCTGCATTATACATGGAGCATGGGGGCGCAGCTTGCATTATAAATGAAGCATGGGGGCACAGCTTGCATTATACATGGAGCATGGGGGCGCAGCTTGCATTATACACGAAGCATGGGGGCGCAGCTTGCATTATACATGGAGCATGGGGGCGCAGCCTGCATTATACATGGAACATGGGGGGGCTGCATTATACATGGAGCATGGGAGCATGGGGGCATGGGGAATGCAGTCTGCATTATACATGGAGCATGGGGGCGCAGCTTGCATTATATATGGAGCATGGGGGCGCAGCCTGCATTATACATGGAGCATGGGGAGCTGCATTATACATGGAGCATGGGGGCATGGGGAATGCAGTCTGCATTATACATGGAGCATGGGGGCGCAGCTTGCATTATACACGGAGCATGGGGGCGCAGCTTGCATTATACATGGAGCATGGGGGCGCAGCCTGCATTATACATGGAACATGGGGGGGCTGCATTATACCTGGAGCATGGGGGCATGGGGAATGCAGTCTGCATTATACATGGAGCATGGGGGCGCAGCTTGCATTATACATGGAGCATTGGGGGCGCAGCTTGCATTATACATGGATCATGGGGGCGCAGCCTGCATTATACATGGAACATGGGGGGGCTGCATTATACATGGAGCATGGGGGCATGGGGAATGCAGTCTGCATTATTCATGGAGCATGGGGCGCAGCTTGCATTATAAATGAAGCATGGGGGCACAGCTTGCATTATACATGGAGCATGGGGGCGCAGCTTGCATTATACACGAAGCATGGGGGCGCAGCTTGCATTATACATGGAGCATGGGGGCGCAGCCTGCATTATACATGGAACATGGGGGGGCTGCATTATACATGGAGCATGGGAGCATGGGGGCATGGGGAATGCAGTCTGCATTATACATGGAGCATGGGGGCGCAGCTTGCATTATATATGGAGCATGGGGGCGCAGCCTGCATTATACATGGAGCATGGGGGGCTGCATTATACATGGAGCATGGGGGCATGGGGAATGCAGTCTGCATTATACATGGAGCATGGGGGCGCAGCTTGCATTATACACGGAGCATGGGGGCGCAGCTTGCATTATACATGGAGCATGGGGGCGCAGCCTGCATTATACATGGAACATGGGGGGGCTGCATTATACCTGGAGCATGGGGGCATGGGGAATGCAGTCTGCATTATACATGGAGCATGGGGGCGCAGCTTGCATTATACATGGAGCATTGGGGGCGCAGCTTGCATTATACATGGATCATGGGGGCGCAGCCTGCATTATACATGGAACATGGGGGGGCTGCATTATACATGGAGCATGGGGGCATGGGGAATGCAGTCTGCATTATACATGGAGCATGGGGGCGCAGCTTGCATTATATATGGAGCATGGGGACGCAGCTTACATTATACATAAAGCATGGGGACGCAGCTTACATTATACATGGAGCATGGGGGCGCATCTTGCATTATACATGGAGGATGGGGGCGCAGCTTGCATTATACATGGAGCATGGGGGGGCAGCTTGCATTATACATGGAGCATGGGGGCGCAGCTTGCATTATACATGGTGCATGGGGGCGCAGCCTGCATTATACATGGAACATGGGGGGGCTGCATTATACATGGAGCATGGGGGCATGGGGAATGCAGCTTGCATTATACATCGAGCATGGGGGCGCAGCTTGCATTATACATGGAGCATGGGGGCGCAGCTTGCATTATACATGAAGCATGGGGGCGCAGCTTGCATTACACATGGAGCATGGGGGGCAGATTGCATTATACATGGAACATGGGGGGCAGCTTGCATTATACATGGAGCATGGGGGGCAGCTTGCATTTTACATGAAGCATGGGGGGGCAGCTTGCATTATACATGGAGGATGGGGGGATGGCTACAATATACATGGAGCATGGGCTGGCTGCATTATACATGGAGCATGGAGGGCTGGCTGAATTATACATGGAGCTTGGGGGGCTGGCTGCATTATACATGGAGGTCTATGGGGCTGCATTATACAACATGACGGATACCTTATACATGGACTATTTGGTGCATTTTACATGGAAGAGTATGGGGCTGCATAACACAATATGAAGGTATTATGGGGCTGCGTTATAATACATATAGGACTATGGGGGCTACATTATAATATATGGAGGACTATGAAGACTACCTTATACATGGACTATGGAGGTGCATTTTCTCATGCTGGGGAGGCCCATTTTTATTGGACCCTTCCCAGGCTAAAAATAGCAGCCTGCAGCTGCCCCAGAATTGGCGCACTAATAATTTAGAAAAGCTGAGTTGGGTCCCATGTATTTTGATATGCAGCCAAAATAAAGCACACAGGTACGGGCTGCAGCCTCCAGCTGTCTGCTTTAACTGCACTGTATATCAAAATACGGGATACCACAAATCATTTTTTCCAATTATTTTTTTATTTTTGCACTCCACTTTGTGAACTCAGATAGCTAGTGCGAGGACAACTATTCACAGGTGCCATCACAGAGGATATCTGCGCAGTTTGACTGCAACCATTTGCAGAGGGTGGATTGGGGAAGCATTGAATATTCATAAAGTTTAATGAGCAGACCAGCTGCTTGGAAAGTTGTTTTTTTTTTTTTAAGTCCGGATCCGCTGAACCTAAACATCTGCTGGTTAACCCATCTCTACTCCTAGCTAGTTCTCTATTTCTGATGGAGACAACTGCTGTATATAGCTGCACACATGTTCATCATTATTTCCCATTATGTTAACAGTGCTATATTCTACTGTGGTGCAGTCATTGTACTTTTTTACCCTTTTCGCGGACAGTAAAATCTTTCCTCTGATTATTTATTTATGTATTTATTTATTTTTTTATCCATTAAATTTTTATTGAAAAGAATATTTGTATTATTAGCATAGAACTCACAAAAATATACAACAAGGAATTCAGTTATAAAATTGAAGGCAATAGGGAGTTATAAGCAATGGTTGACTATTCCATCAAGTGCAAGAATTCTTAAACGGTACCGATACATACTGTGGAAATTGCATAGTAGTCACTGCCCAAAATAATCTGTGATCAACTTCTGGAATGAATGGGAATGAGGGAGGATAACTGGGGAAAAACTAACAACAAAGGGGGTGAGGGGGAGAAGATAGGGGAAGGGGGGGTAAGATATAAGGAAGAAGATGGTTGCCTAGGATATCAACCTCAACCCCTGCTGGGGCCAATCAGTATTATTAGCCTCTCATGGGACTGCTGTGCTGTGTGGGGGGAGAGGGGGAAGGGCCCAAGCCTATATAGTGCGGGTAAAGGCCACAGTACACTAAGCAACATCGCTAGCAACATCGCTGCTAAGGAACAACTTTTGTGACGTAATAGCGATGTGGCTAGTGATGTTGCTGTATGTGACATCCAGCAACAACCTGGCCCCTGCTGTGAGGTCGTTGGTTGTTGCTGAATGTCCTGGACCATTTTTTAGTTGTTGCTCTCCCGCTGTGAAGCACACATCGCTGTGTGTGACAGCAACAGAGCAACAACTAAATGTGCAGGCAGCAGGAGCCGGCTTCTGCGGACGCTGGTAATCACGGTAAACATCGGGTAACCAAGAAGCCCTTACCTTGGTTACCCGATATTTACCTTCGTTACCAGCGTCCGCCGCTCTCAGCTGTCAGTGCCGGCTCCTGCTCTCTGCACACGTAGCTGCAGTACATATTGGGTAATTAACCCGATGTGTACTGTGGCTATGTGTGCAGGCAGCAGGGAGCCGGCACTGGCAGTGTGAGAGCGGCGGACGCTGGTAACGAAGGTAAATATCGGGTAACCAAGGTAAGGGCTTCTTGGTTACCCGATGTTTACTGTGGTTACCAGCATCCGCAGAAGCCGGCTCCTGCTGCCTGCACATGTAGCAGAGTACACATCAGGTAATTAACCCGATGTGTACTGTGGCTAAGTGTGCAGGGAGCCAGCACTAAGCGGTGTGCGCTGGTAACCAAGGTAAATATCGGGTTGGTTACCCGATATTTACCTTAGTTACCAAGTGCAGCATCGCTTCCACGAGGCGCTGCTGGCTGGGGGCTGGTCACTGGTTGCTGGTGAGATCTGCCTGTGTGACAGCTCACCAGCAACTCGTGTAGCGACGCTCCAGCGATCCCTGCCAGGTCAGGTTGCTGGTGGGATCGCTGGAGCGTTGCTTAGTGTGACATCTCACCAGCGACCTCCTAGCAACTTACCAGCGATCCCTATCAGGTTGTATCGTTGTTGGGATCGCTGGTAAGTTGTTTAGTGTGCCTGGGCCTTAAGTCAAAGCAGTTGCAAAGCACATCTTTGTCTGGGGGCCAGGTGTGAGATAGGAGCTGCATGGGCTGATACCAGCCAAGGATCCCGCAATCTAAGAATCCTGTTTTTAGCTTGCTTGGAATGGGCAAGGCAATACTCATACTGACACTGAAGATTAATCCTCCTGTGCAGTTCGGAATTGGAGGGAGGGTCCATTGCTTTCCAGGAGCTACTCACACACTGTCTAGCTGCAATTAAAATATGTACAATTAAATCCCTGAAATCTTGAGGAAATTTTTCTATACCCAAGTTCAAGACTGCCAGGCCAGGGTTGGGGTTGATATGAAGGCCCGTCAGTGTGCAAATAAGACTAAAGACCTCCATCCAAAAGGGTTGAATTTTTGGGCAAAATCACCAGCTGTGTCCTTACAACCCTCTTTGGTGGCAGCCCCTCCAGCAAAGTGGTGAGTAGTTTGGTACAAAATGTATTATATTAGGCCGGGTACAAATATCCGGCTTTTTGCCGGTTTGACTGATGCGGCACATGCCAGTACAGTGTATACAGTACACTGGCAGCGCAACAAGCGCCGGTCACATGCTGTCATGTGACCGGAGCATGTGATCGGAAGTTGCGGCGCTGCCACTGTACTGTATCATACTGTACTGGCATGCACCGCGTCCGTCAAACCGGCGAAAAGCCGGATATGTGTACCCAGCCTTAGCCGGCGCGAGATACCATCTCTGATGGACTTTTTTTTAATTGTTCTAAGTGATTTATACATTTGGAAGGTTTTTTGAACCCAATGAGTCATTTTGTGCCACTCCGAAGGAGAGGGAGATATACCCAAGTCAGATTCCCATTTGCTCATATATGGAAGTTTTTGCTCGTCATGGGTGTTATTCAGCCATTTGTAAGTAAATGAAATTCCTGCACGTTTCATGAGGTTTTTAAACAGTAATGCCTTCGAGGTGGGAAGCATGGGGTTTGATCCCGGGGAAAATGTCTTGGTGATGAAGTGGCGAATTTGAAGATATTGGTAAAAACAACCTCTCAAGGAAGGGTGTTCCTCTAGAATATCGTTAAAGGGCTTAATATTAAGGCCAAAGTAAAAGTCTGCCAGAACTGTGATGCCCGCTCCTTCCCACCTTCTTAAGTTCAGGTGTGGAATTAGTGATTCCAGCGCTTTTAATGCAATCTCTGCTAGAGGGATCTGAATTTATGGCAGCAGATCACTATGCCAGGCAGAGAGCAAGGCCCCCATGGAAGGGAGGTAAGGTTCGGCATGAAAATGATTCAGATATTCTACCTCCATCAGCTTCCTCGTTGAACCTTGGCCGGTCAAGGAGCTTTCAAGCTGCACCCATCTATGAGAGCTGTCTTGGTTCCACCACTCTTTACGTGAATCTATTAAAGAAGCTTTGTAATATGCCAATAAATTCGGATTACCCAATCCTCCCAAACCATATGCGTATTGCAATATTTTTGCAGCAACTCTAGCTCTTTTATTTCCCTAAGCAAATTTGTTGGTTACTGACTGAAGCTTGGCCAAATATCTATATGGGATTTTTAGGGGGAGGCATCTAAACAGGTAGAGTAATTTAGGAAGAAACAACATTTTAAAGGAATGAATTCTTGCCATCCATGACAAAGACATCTTTTCATATCTGCTCAGTTCGTGCGCTAGAGTTTTAAGCACCTAATCAAGATTTTCTCTTATCAGAAACTGAGAAAGCATCAACAAGATACCTAGGTATGCAAACGTTCCTCACACCACCGGAAGGGAAAAGCTGCCTCCAAATTGCATCTAGTCTGGGCAGAAACATTAAACGGCAGAATCAATGACTGAGTAGCGTTCAATTTGTAATAGGACACTTCAGAAAAAGTTGACAAGATAGACACTACTGCTGGGATAGAGGTTTAAGGTCAGTGCAAGAAATTATTATATCACCTGAATATAACCCAGGTGTTACGGTTGCTGCGAGCACTGGAGACTATGTCCAGATTTCTTGCTACTGCACATGTGCGAGCGCTGGAGACTAAGTCCAGATTTCTTGCTACTGCACATGTGCGAGCGCCGGAGACTAAGTCCTATCTTGGAGCCATTGCACATGTGCGGGTGACATCATCGCTGACACGAGGTCACATGTCTCTGACACCTTCTATGCCGATTGGTCGCTGGTCATGTGCTTGTGATGCCTTGCTCGGTGATAGGCCAGCATGATGTCACTCCTGTCGTTCTGGCAGCGGATTGGCTCTGGTGTCCTCCATCTTGGATGAGGCACAGAGTCTATATAAGACCCTGACACACGCCGCATGGCGCTCAGTCCTCTTGGTTCATGCATAAGAGTAGACGCTCTGTGCGCGTTCCTCTAGGCATTCCTCTGTCTATGCTAGGTGAGCGCTACTGGCAGGGTAGCGTTCTTATACCTTACAGCGTCGGCTGCTGTCCGTATCCTTACCTCTTAGGGGAGCGGACATAGGCAGGTGCCTGAGGCACATGGTCTGGCTGGGCCTTGTGGTTCGACTCGTAGGTGGACGTTGCCGCTAGGGTAACGTTCCTTATACTGCGTCTGGCAGTTGTTCGTATCCTCGCACACTAGGGGAGCGAACAGAGGTAGGAGCTTTGTGCGGCTTACGCTGCTGTTCGTCTCTTTTGCACCACTAGAAGAGAGGACCTAGGCAGGTGCCATATCTAGTGGTTCGTGTCCTCGCACACTAGTGGAGCGAACGCAGGTAGGAGCTTTGTGCGGCTTACGCTGCTGTTCGTCTCTTTTGCACCACTAGAAGAGCGGACCTAGGTAGGTGCCATTTCGCACACATTGCCTTTGTCTCTGTGATTATTAACAGAGATCTTTCCACACACTCTCCAAGTAAGGGAGGAATTGCTTTACTTACTTATTATATCCTTCTGTGAGTTAACAGAGGTATAGCACTCTGCCATAGTCTGCAGCAGAGTCTTTGCACGGTGGACCCTGACTGTCTGATACTCCTTTAAGTTATTATCAGACAGCCCCCCGTAACACCAGGTTTATGTTCAAACTCCCCGACTCTGATACCAGCAACAGCCGAGTTCCCCCGTATAGCCTCCGCCAAAGGCGCCACCATCAGTGCAAATATAATGGCAGACAGCAGACACATCTGGCGGGGGCCATTAGATATAGAAAACCTTGAAGAGAGGAATTCTGAGGCCAGTACTGTAGCATTAGGATGAGAGCACAGAGCTAAAATAGCTGACTTGATCTTACCCGCGTATCCAAATTTCGTAAGAACCTGCTCCAGATACCCCCAGTGCACACTGTCAAAGGCTTTTCCAGCATCAAGGGACAGGAATGCATTGGTTTACCGGACTGTTCCAATAAAATCCAGAATCCGCCTGGTGCCGTCTTTGATTGTCTACCCGATACAAAACCTACTTGATTAGGGGCAACTAAAATGGGGATTATTTTTTGAAGACTTGTGGCTACCAGTTTCAAATATATTTTAAGATCACAGCTTAGAAGTGAAATTAGTCTGAACTTCCTTGGGGTGTCTGTCGATTTCCCAGGTTTAGGTAATGTAGTGATAACTGCTTCTAGATTATCCGGGGAGATTGACCCACTCGCTTACCACATATTAAAGGCCCTCAACAGAAAGGGGGTTATGATAGGGGCAAAGTGCATGTAGCATTTGTATGGTAGCCCATCAGGACCAGGGGCTGAGTAACTTGTGGCTATTTTGATAGTATCTAATATTTCCTGAGCAGTAAACAAGAGATTTAAAGATTCTAGTTGGATATTTGAAACATGGGGGAGGTTAAGACTATCTAAAAATTTCTGAATGTCTGCCTGGTTTGGTTGTGGTGTTTGGAAATCCTCCTTTAATTATTAATTATTATTATTATTATAGGCCTGCAAAAGCCTCAGCAATCTCGGTAGAGTGTTGTATAAGTGTCCCATCTGGGCCCTTCAGGAACTCAATTTTAGATTTGATTTCCTTCCTTTTTGTCCTTTTTGCTAGTATGGCACCCACTATGTCCCCCATAGCATAATAAACAGATTTCCTTTTTTTACATTTATGTTCATATCTACCTAGGAGGAGTGAGCTGAAACCTGTGTGTAAGAATCTCATTCAAGATTTTTACTGATGGGGAGATCCTTATTAAGGGATTCTAGGTGTTGTATGTGGGCTATAGCCCCTTTAATTTCTGTCTCTCTATGTTTTTTTAAGTACGACACTATTTTTATAAACTGGCTTGCAACAACAGATTTGTGGGCTTCCCAAAAGGTCTCATCTGAGACTTCCCTGTTGTTATTGTGTTTAAAGGCTTCTAACAGCACAGTCGTCAACTTCTCTTGAGAATTCTTATCATTCACCAAGCTGGTATTGAGTCTCCACCTGGGAGCATTATGAACACCATATGTATTCTGTACTATTAAAGATATCTGGGCATGGTCCGACCACGTTATCAGACCCACATTAGCATCAGTACATCTGCTGAGAGTCTTACTGTCGATCAGGAAAAAATTGATTGTACTATATAACCGATGCCTTGAGGAAAAAAAGGTGTAATCTGTTTCCGATATGTAAAGATATCTCCAGATGTCGTGAAGATGGAACTCTGCGACCAGTTGTTTCAGTTCCTTCTCCTCCCCGCCTTGTTACCTTCGGCCGAACAGTCCATGGAATGAAGGATTGGAATGTTGATGTCCCCACAGACAACTTCAGACCCATGAGCAATGTCCCTAAACACCTGAAATCATTTCCTGGCAAAGGTTAGCTGTGCGGAGTTTGGCACGTAGACTGTCATCAAAGTGTACGGGGTGCCATTAAGGAGACATTTCAGAATGATATACCTGCCATCCACACCATATGTTGCATTTAACCAGCTTGAAGTCCACCGAGCTTTTAATAAAAATTGCTACCCCTTTCTTTTTTGAATAATTTGCAAAAAACACGTGTGGATACCCTGGATGGAGCAGCTGCTTGTTGTCTGTAGGAAGAAGGTGGGTTTCTTGAATGCACGCTATGTCACATATGGAGGTCCTCACTTCTGTCCACATTATTGACCTTTTGGTTGGAGAATTGAGACCCCTCACATTGAGAAATAAAACCTTGAGGCTCATGTTGGATCACAAGAAAATAGATTGTTCTAGGCAGACTATCTGAGTTGAACAGCATCAGATAGGAAGGTTCAGGGACGGTTGATACAGGGAAGGGGAAAAACCAACAATGAATTCTTCAGCTTCATCCGTGCCGGACAGCTATAAGATTCTTGCTCACCATAGGTGAGAAAAACTGAGGTCTTAAGTGGCATCTCTTGTCACAGAAGAGCAGCATAGGCTTGTGGCATGGGAGAATCTCAGTCAGGCATTTGTCCACTCTGTGTTGATTTTCTTCTTGGTACCATTCCTGGTAAATGTACCCCATCCTGGTAAATGTTCAAGAAAGGAAGGAAGGAAAGAAAAGAAGGAAGGAAAGAAAGAAAGAAAGAAAGAAAGAAAGAAGGAAAGATGAAGGAAGGAAAGAAAAAAGGAAAGATGAAGGAAAGAAAGAAAGAAGGAAAGAGAAAAGGAAGGAAAGAAAGAAAGAAGGAAAGAGAAAAGGAAGGAAGGAAAGAAAGAAGGAAAGAGAAAGGAAGGAAGGAAAGAAAGAAGGAAAGAGAAAGGAAAGAAAGAAGGAAAGAGAAAGGAAGGAAAGAAAGAAGGAAAGAGAAAGGAAGGAAAGAAAGAAGGAAAGAGAAAGGAAGGAAGGAAAGAGAAAGGAAGGAAAGAAAGAAGGAAAGAGAAAAGAAGGAAGGAAAGAAAGAAAAGAGAAAGGAAGGAAAGAAGGAAAGAGTAAGGAAGGACGGAAAGAAAGAAGGAAAGAGAAAGGAAGGAAAGAAAGAAGGAAAGAGAAAGGAAGGAAGGAAAGAAAGAAGGAAAGAGAAAAGGAAAAAAAGGAAAGAAAAAGGAAAGAGAAAGGAAAAAAGGAAAGAAAAAGGAAAGAGAAAGGAAAAAAGGAAAGAAGGAAAGAGAAAGGAAAGAAGGAAAGAGAAAGGAAAGAAGGAAAGAGAAAGGAAAGAAGGAAAAGAACAAGGAGAAGAAGAAGAAAAAGAGAGAGAGAGAATCTCTATATATAGTTTGTAGGCAAACTACTACACTCATCTTCTTCATTGCCGCAGTTGTACAGCACAGTTTCGTCTGGAATGTTTATCCAATGTTTTAGACCTTTCTTTTCTTATCCTCAACTGCGAGCCTTTTTGTCCACTGCTTATCCTAAATTAGCATAAAATGGCTACTGCATTCCCTCCTTTGGCTTTTAAAGAGGCTATGATAGTCCCTCCTAATTGTTTGTGCTATACCTTGTGATGTGATGGCTGCAAAGCAATATGGTCACGCATGAGATTATGTGAACTTTCCATGGCTGATACAATCTTCTGCAACAGGTTATTTGTTGGAAATTAATTGTATGTTGTTTGATTTTTCAGGGACCTGCAAACTTCATAAAATTAAACACATTTGATTTGCATTGAATTGACTGGCTCATCTCTAGGGAAGGTAAATTTGCTGTTACTGGAAAAGATATAACAGATATTGCAACGATGCAGCAGAACCCTACATTGCATTAGTGCTATATTTACAATGCTTTTAAAATTTTAGCAGAGAAATCACCGAAAATATAGGAATATTGGAATCATTTTTATCCAGCTAGTTCTTACAGCTTAAAATAGTCACTATGAATTCTACAACAACTTTTTGAACATTTCCTAGCAGACAAAGAGGTTGTGCCGTAGGTCATACTATATTTGTGCTGAGGCTGAATGCTTTCAACATCACTCACTTCTCTCGTATTGAAACATAGAAGGTGTTCTACTGACATAAGTGATCATTATAATGAAGACAGCGCTCAAACTGGAAGCGAGGTTTGTGTCCATAGGGACATAGGTGACTCAGGAGGAATCATTGCAAGAGAGCAGGATGGAAGAACATGGGACATGAACTTAACATACTGCGTAATGTAGAATTCTGTCATTGACATTAGATATAGATTTTTTGATTATTAAAATTTGTATTAGGCCAGGATCATGTCACCTTAAATGCCATTCACTTGGAGTGTCGGTAAAGTACAAAATTTTAAAGCTAGAGAAAACCTGGTGGACATATGATTTTAATTTGGCTATAATCAGTTCATTGTTGATCTTTGGGGCTCAAGAGCACCATATCTATGATACTTTAATAAAGATGCTTGGTTGCTTTGCTCTTTATGTGCTTTGCCCAGTTTTTCATTGATAGGAATATAAGCAAATAGCTTTTCAATTACTTTTGACAGTAAAAATTCTTGCCACCAAAACAATAAGAATCTAAACTAAACCCTATAGGACCTTACTAGAAGTCATGAGGGCATGAAAATTAAATCAACAATCCAACATTTTTTCTTTCTGGGCTGGAGTTTCATAAGCCCCTTGCCCACTATCTTATACCTAATTATACATACTCTCCAGCAACTTCATAGCTCTTCAACGTCGCTCCAGTCTCTCACGGCACTATCTTGTGTTCATAACTTCTGGCTGTTGGGAAGTCAGAAGCTATGTAGTTTAAGCACTTAATACAAGTTTGTAAGAGCCAGAACAAGGCTCATAGAGAGACATAGTCAACTGCATTGAAATGAAAGACTAACATCCATCTTATCTCTCTTCACACAGGTACACACGTGGTCAAAATTGTTGGCACCCCTGGTTTAATGAAAGAAAAACCCACAATGGTCACAGAAAAAACTTGAATCTGACAAAAGTAATAATACATAAAAAGAAGGGAATTTTGTTACTTACCGTAAATTCCTTTTCTTCTAGCTCTTATTGGGAGACCCAGACGATTGGGGTATAGCTACTGCCCTCCGGAGGCCACACAAAGCACTACACTAAAAAGTGCAAGGCCCCTCCCCTTCTGGCTATACCCCCCCGTGGTATCACGGGTTCTCCAGTTTTAGTGCCAAAGCAAGAAGGAGGAAGCCAATAACTGGTTTAAACAAATTAACTCCGAATAACGTCGGAGAACTGAAAAACCGTTCAACATGAACAACATGTGTACCCGCAAACAACCAAGAAATCCCGAAGGACAACAGGGCGGGTGCTGGGTCTCCCAATAAGAGCTAGAAGAAAAGGAATTTACGGTAAGTAACAAAATTCCCTTCTTCTTCAGCGCTCTATTGGGAGACCCAGACGATTGGGACGTCCAAAAGCTGTCCCTGGGTGGGTAAAGAGATACCTCATGTTAGAGCTGCAAAACAGCCCTCCCCTACGGGGATGTCACTGCCGCCTGCAGGACTCTTCTACCTAAGCTGGCATCCGCCGAAGCATAGGTATGCACCTGATAATGTTTGGTGAAAGTGTGCAGACTCGACCAGGTAGCTGCCTGGCACACCTGTTGAGCCGAAGCCTGATGTCGTAGCGCCCAGGACGCACCCACGGCTCTGGTTGAATGGGCTTTCAGCCCTGAAAGAACCGGAAGCCCTGCAGAACGGTAGGCTTCCAGAATTGGTTCTTTGATCCATCGAGCCAGGGTGGCTTTAGAAGCCTGCAACCTCTTGCGCGTACCAGCGACAAGGGCATCGGAACGGCGTATGGGCGCCGTGCGGGAAATGTAGATTCTGAGTGCTCTCACCAGATCTAGCAAACGTAAACATTCTCATACCGGTGAACCGGATGAGTGCAAAAGGACGGTAAGGAGATATCCTGATTAAGATGAAACGAGGATACGACCTTAGGGAGAAACTCCGGAATGATGCGCAGCACTACCTTGTCCTGGTGAAACACCAGGAAGGGAGCCTTGGATGACAGAGCTGCCAGCTCAGACACTCGCCGAAGCGATGTGATCGCAACGAGAAACGCCACCTTCTGTGACAGGCGAGAAAAGGAAACTTCCTTCAGAGGCTCGAAAGGCGGCTTCTGGAGAGCAACTAGAACCCTGTTCAGATCCCATGGATCTAACGGCCGCTTGTACGGGGGTACGATATGACAAACCCCCTGCGGGAACGTGCGCACCTTAGAAAGACGTGGTAGACGCTTCTGAAAAAACACGGATAGTGCTGAGACTTGCTCTTTGAGGGAGTCTAGCGACAAGCCCTTTTCTAACTCCTATTGTAGGAAGGAAAGAAAAGTAGGCAATGCAAATGGCCAGGGAGACACTCCCTGAGTAGAGCACCAGATTAAGAAAATCTTCCACGTTCTGTGGTAGATCTTAGCAGACGTGGGCTTCCTAGCCTGTCTCATGGTGGCAACGACCCCTTGGGATAATCCTGAAGACGCTAGGATCCAGGACACAAAGGCCACACAGTCAGGTTCAGGGCCGCAGAATTCCGATGGAGAAAACGGCCCTTGAGACAGTAAGTCTGGTCGGTCTGGTAGTGACCCCGGTCGGCCGACCGTGAGCTGCCACAGATCCGGGTACCACGATCTCCTCGGCCAGTCTGGTGCGACGAGTATGACGCGGCTGCAATCGGATCTGATTTTTGCGCAGTACTCTGGGCAAGAGTGCCAGAGGTGGAAACACATATGTGAGCCGGAACTGCGACCAATCTTGCACTAAGGCGTCTGCCGCCAGAGCTCTGTGATCGCGCGATCGTGCCATAAATGCCGGGACCTTGTTGGTGTGCCGAGACGCCATTAGGTCGACGTCCGGCACCCCCCAGCGGCAACAGATTTCCTGAAACACGTCCGGGTGAAGGGACCATTCCCCCGCGTCCATGCCCTGGCGACTGAGGAAGTCTGCTTCCCAGTTTTCTACGCCCGGGATGTGAACTGCGGATATGGTGGATGCTGTGTCCTCCACCCACATGAGGATTCGCCGGACTTCCTGGAAGGCTGCTGACTGCGTGTCCCTCCTTGGTGGTTGATGTATGCCACCGCTGTGGAGATGTCCGACTGGATTCGGATCTGCTCTCTTTCTAGCCACTTCTGGAAAGCTAATAGGGTAAGATACCCTGCCCCGATTTCCAGAACATCGATCTGAAGGGTGGACTCCTGCTGAGTCCACGTCCCCTGAGCCATGTGGCGGAGACAAACTGCTCCCCACCCTGACAGACTCGTATCTGTCGTAACCACTGCCCAGGATGGGGGCTATGACAATGAGGTGGGAATAAGCCACTATTGCAGAGAGTCCTCGGCCGTCAGGGAAAGGGAGACTTCCCGTCCAGGGAGGTTGACTGCCCATCCCATTGGCGGAGAATGTCCCATTGCCGTTGGCGCAGATGAAACTGCGCAAAGAGAACTGCCTCGATGGCTGCCACCATCTTCCTTAGGAAGTGCATGAGGCGCCTTAAGGGGTGCGACTGGCCTTGAAGGAGAGACTGCACCTCTGTCTGCAGTGAACGCTGCTGGTTCAGCGGAAGCTTCACTATGGCTGATAGAGTATGAAACTCCATGCCGAGATACGTTAGTGATTGAGTCGGAGACAGATTTGACCTTGCCAAATTGATGATCCACCCGAAAGTCTGGAGAGTCTCCAGCGTAACATTCAGGCTGCGTTGGCATGCCTCGAGGGAGGGTGCTTTGACGAGTAGATCGTCCAAGTACGGGATCACCGGGTGTCCCTGAGAGTGCAAGACTGCTACCACTGCTGCCATGACCTTGGTGAACACCCGTGGGGCTGTCGCCAGACTGAATGGCAGAGCTACAAACTGAAGATGTTCGTCTCCTATCACAAAACGTAGAAAACGTTGGTGCTCCGTAGCAATTGGCACGTGGAGATAGGCATCTTTGATGTCTGTTGAGGCAAGGAAGTCTCCTCGAGACATTGAGGCAATGACGGATCGGAGGGATCCCATCCGGAACCGCCTGGCGTTCGCATGCTCGTTGAGCAGTTTCAGGACCAGAACAGGACGGAAGGAACCGTCCATTTTTGGAGCCACAAAGAGATTGGAGTACAAACCCTCGCCCTCGTTCCTGAGGGGGGACAGGGATCACCACTCCTTCTGCTCTTAGAGCGTCCACCGCCTGCAGCAGGGCATCTGCTCGGTGGAGAGGTGGGGCCGTTCTGAAGAATGGAGTCGGAGGACGAGAACAGAACACTGTCCTGTGCACGTGAGCACAATGTCCGTCACCCACCGGTCTGTGACCTGTGGCAGCTAAATGTCGCCAAAGGCGGGGGAGTCTGCCATCAACCGCGGATGCGGAGAGAGAGAGAGAGAGCTGAGAGTCCTGAGGAGACCGCCTTGGTAGCGGTTCCTCCGACTGCCTTCCTTGGGCGAGATTGAGCCCGGCCGGAATCTGAGCCCGTCTGAGGTTTTGTAGCCCTTTTGCACGAGGACAATTGGGACCTGCCGGAGCTTGGGAAGGACCGAAACCTCGACTGTACTTTTAGGACAGTATTAACAGGGTAAGTCGCAGTGCAGACATTGCGGGGTTACGGACGCCTCTGCGGTACAGATGTCCCTGCTCAAGGTCAGCTGCGCAAGAACAGCTGAAAAGGTTAGGTTGCCAATACGGCTGTGGATGCCGGAGCAACCGACACGCCGATAGCCTCCTAGACAGATTTCAACCAGAGTCCATCTGTCTGTGAATGGCATCTTTAAGTGAAGCCCCATCTCCAGTGCAACTATGGCTCTATATGCAAGCCTGGAGATTGGAGAATCCACCTTTGGACCCTGGGTCCAGCGCTGACCACGTCAGGGGAAAAGGGATAACGTGTATCCTAAAAACGTTTGGAGAAGACGCTTATCTGGTAAGCGTGGTGTTCCTGGACTGCTTCTCTGAAGTCAGCGTGGCCAGAAAAATACTCAATATCTGCGTGAGATACTGAAAAGGAACTTCTCCTGTTCGTCTCCTATCTCCACTGGGGGAGCTGAGGGAGAAAGATCCAACCTTCCATTGATGGACGGTATAGGATCATTCCGTATGGCGTTACCACCCGGTGTATCCGGATTGAGAGCGATGTCAATATCAAAGCCCTGAAGAGCTGCCCTTTTGGTCAAGTAGATTGCCCATGGGTGCAAGTCTCTATATTATGACTACTCCGTCCCTGTCCATGGACAGGGTTGACAGGAGGTTTCTTTGGCCACAACTAGTAGAGCCCCGGCAGACGAAGTGCTAGAGACCCCGGCAGACGACGTGCTACAGGGGAGCATGCACACAATGGGACGGTGTCATGAACAGCATCCCATGTAGTAAAAACAGCACTGAAATCTGTGTTGCTTTTTTGCCGCTGCCGACTAGCTATCTAGAAGTATATAGCCAAGATTGGTGACCGTACATTGCAATGTATAGCATACAGGCATAAAGTACAAAAGACCACTGCAGCACAAGCAATACAAGCAGCATAGAAGCCTGTGCCCTGGCACCCCTGCTCTTCTGCTGCTGTATACTAGTCATCTAGGGGAATATAGCCCAGAAGAGTGACCCTACAGTGCAATGTATAGCATACAAGCACAAGTACAAATGAACACTGCAGCACATGCAATACAAGCAGCATAGAAGCCTGTGCCCTGGCACCCCAGCTCTTCTGCTGCTGTAGACTAGTCATCTCGGGGAATATGGCCCAGAAGAGTGACCATACAGTGCTATGTATAGCATACAAGCACAAGTACAAATGCACACTGCAGCCCATGCAATACAAGCAGCATAGAAAAAAACCTGTGCCCCAGCACCCTTGGTTTTCTGCTGCTGTAGTCTAGCCATTTCATGAGAATATAGCTAAGACTAGCGACTGTACAGTGCAATGTATAGCATATAAGCATAAACACAAATGAACACCTCAGTCGTGCAATACAAGCAGCCTAGAAAGCCTGTGCCTAAGCACACCTGCTTTCCTGCTGCTGATGTGTCGCTCCCCAAGCGGGCATATAGCGACCTATGCAGTAAAAAACAACACATGTACACACTGCAGTTATATCGTGGTCAGCACTATGTGTGCCTCTTACCGCCCGCCTATAAGCGGGTGTATGATCGCCACCGTCCTGCCTTGGTGCCGAAAGTCCGAGCTCGGACTGCAGTAATGGCTGCCGGCTTCTTCCCCAGCTCATGTGAGGAGGGGCGGGCCGTGGGCGTGCCCCCAAGGCAGAGCGGGAATCCGGCGTCCGACAGTGTGCAGTGAGAGGGCTGGAGCATGTAAAAAGGCTCCAGCCCTCGGCGCTGCTGATTGCTCAGCGTCTGTCCCCTTCCCTGAGTGACAGGGAGGGGGCGGGAACGAAGCGGCACTAGGCCGCAGAAGCCGGGGACTGGATTTATAAGCGCCGCCGCCGTAAAAGCGCGGTCGGCGCCCAGTCCCCGGCGAACTACAAGTCCCAGCCGCGCCGCCGCTCCCGGAGCGTCCGGCGCGGTAGTTCCCAAAACACAAAGTCACTCAGCAAAGCTGCAGTGACTGTAACCCTTTACTGTCCCCCGGCGCACTAGCACACCCAGCAAGTCTGGAGTGTGCTGTGCCTGTGTGTACGGGGACACAGAGTACCTGTAATGGTGCAGGGCCATGTCCCTGAACGGTACTCCAGCTCCGTATCCAGCAGGTTCAAATGGGTCTGTGGATGGAGCCCGGCGTCAGAGCTTTGAGGCCGGCAGGATCCCACTTCCTCAGAGCCCCTCAGGGGGATGTGGAAGGAAAGCAGCATGTGGGCTCCAGCCTCCGTACCAGCAATAGGTACCTCAACCTTACAACACCATCCACGGGTGAGAAGGGAGCAAGCTGGGGGCCCTATATGGGCCCTCTTTTCTTCCATCCGAAATAGTCAGCAGCTACTGCTGACTAAAATCTGTGGAGCTATGCATGGATGTCTGACCTCCTTCGCACAAAGCTTGAAAACTGGAGAACCCGTGATACCACGGGGGGGTATAGCCAGAAGGGGAGGGGCCTTGCACTTTTTAGTGTAGTGCTTTGTGTGGCCTCCGGAGGGCAGTAGCTATACCCCAATCGTCTGGGTCTCCCAATAGAGCGCTGAAGAAAAATCTATGAAAATGAACAAATGAAAGTCAGACATTGCTTTTCTGCTTCCACAGAACTTTAAAAAAAAGTAAAAGTCAGGAAATAGGCCTGGACAGAAATGATGGGTCCTTAACAATATTATGTTGCACAACCTTTTCAGGAAATCACTGCAATCAACGATTTCTATAACTGTCAATGAGACTTCTGCACCTCTCGACAGGTATTTTGGCCACTCCTCAAGAGCAAACTGCTCCAGTTGTCTCGTGTTTGTAGGTTGCCTTTTCCAGATGGCATGTTTACGCTCTTTCCAAAGATGCTCAATAGGATTTAGGTCAGGGCTCATATAAGGCCACTTCCGAATAGTACAATGTTTTCCTTTTAGTCATTCTGGGGTGTTTTTAGCTGTGTGTTTTGGGTCATTATCCTGTTACAAGGCCCATGACCTGCGACTGGGATCAAGCTTTCTGACACTGGGCCGCTCATTTCGCTCTAGAATCCCTTGATAGTCTTGAGATATCATTGTACCCTGCACAGATTCAAGACACCCTGTGCCAGATGCAGCAAAGCAGCCCCAGGACATAACAGAGCCTCCTCTATGTTTCACAGTAGGGACAGTGTTCTTTTCTTGATTTGCTTCATTTTTCTGTCTGTGAACATAGAGCTGATGTGCCTTGCCAGAAAGTTCCATTTTTGTCTCATCTGTCTATATGATATTCTCCCAGAAGCTTTGTGGATGGTCAACATGTAGTTTGGCAAATTCCAGTCTAGCTTTTTTATGATTTTTTTTTTCTACAATGGTGTCCTCCTTGGTCATCTCCCATGAAGTCCCCTTTGGCTCAAACAACGACAGATGGTACGATCTGACACTGATGTTCCTTGAGCTTGAAGTTCACCTTTAACCTCTTTAGACGTTTTTCTGGGCTCTTTTGTTACCATTCGCATTATCCGTCTCTTTGATTTGTCAAAAATGTTCCATCTGCAGTTACGTCTAGGGAGGTTGGCTACAGTCCAATGGATTTTAAATTTCTGAATAATATGTGTAATTAAAGTCACAGGAACATCAAGCTGCTTGGAGATGGTCTTAGAATTTTTACCTTTAACATGCTTGTCTATAATTTTCTTTCTAATCTCTTGAGAAAATTATTTCCTTTGCTTCCTCTAATCCATGTTGAGTGTGGTACATACCATTTCACCAAACAGCACAGTGAGTACCTGTAGCCCTATATACAGGTCCACTTACTGATTACAAGATTGTAGTCACCTGTGATGCTAATTAGTGGACTCACCTTGATTTAACATGTCCCTTTTGTCATATTATTTTCAGGGGTACCATCATTTCTGTCCTGGTCTGTTTCATGAGTTTTATTTTTTTTAAAATTCAGTGGAAGCATGGTTGAAAAGCAATGTCTGACTTTCATTTGTTCATTTTCATAGATTTTTTATTTATTACTACTTTTGTCAGATTTAAGTTATTTCTGTGACCATTGTGGATTTATCTTTCATTAAATGAGGGGCACCAACAATTTTGACTACGTGTGTATATCCCTTCTTGCTATTACTCACTATGTCTGCTGCATTCTCATCCTGAAACCATTTTCTGATATACTCCTGCTTGTTGTATACTTTGCTATGTCATCTGTTCCATTATTTTCAATACTCACCGATCTATGACTGCATTTCCATCATTGTAAACTTTATTAGATGGTGGAAGGTGTGATTTTGTGTAGACTCGAGTCATGCCTGGTGTTAGATCTGTTATTTCCTTAGATTGTGTTCACCAGTTGTTCATTTCCTAGCCGAGCATAGTTTCCACAATCCCCCTAAGGCTGCTTTCACACCTCCGGTTTCTGCAATGCGGCACACTCCGGCACTTTGCAGGAAAATCGCAACCGTTTTTTTTTTGCTGCTGGTTGCGTTTTTCCTGCATAGACTTTAATTAGTGCTGCATTGTGCCGCATGGCCTTGTGTTCCATCCGGTTTTTGCCACATGCGGCAGATTTAGCCGATGCGGCGGCCGGATGGAACGTTGCCTAGCACGTTTTTTCGTGCGGCAAAAAAAAACCGCATCGCGCCGCATTCGGCCGATGCGGCGCATTTTTCAATGCATGCCTATGGCGGCCGGATGCAGCGCGATGCGGCAAAAACCGCATCCGGCCGCTGCATGCGGTTTTTGCTACTGCGCATGCTCAGTAGCATGCCGCAAGCGGCAAACACCGGACGGGCCGCAAGGGAAAAACCTATGCAAAGGATGCGGTGTTTTCACCGCATCCGTTGCATAGCTTGCACAGCCGGATTGAGCCGCAGAGCTCAAGCCGGATGTGTGAAAGCAGCCTTACCTGCTCCTCTAGTCTGCCCTATATGTCTAGATGCATCACAAGGGGTGCATGTGTGCAGAGTGTATGCATGTGTCCTCTTACGAGAAGTGGCCTTGTAGCTAAGTTGCAGACAGTTATTTCACTGGCAGTTAGTCAGGGCAGGAGTCAGGTAATCTACTCTTTGACACCCTCTGTTTTTAACTATGACTTTTATTTATAAGTCCATCTTCCTAGGTGCCTTTGCATTCCCTCTTCACCGTTACGTCCCCCCTCCATCCCCACTCACCCATTAGCCCCGCTCTCTTTGCCTCTCCTATTTACAGCTCCTATGCCCTTTTCACCTTCCTGAATAATCTTAGTCCATCATCCTCTAAGGTTTTGCATCGTAAGTAGAGATGAGCGAACCGGTCGTGGTTCGGCTCGAGTTCGGTTTGCCGAACTGAGGTCTCGTTCGAGTTCGGTTCAGCGAACCGGTTCGGCGAACCACTCGAACCGCATAGGAAACAATGGGAGGCAATCACAAACACATAAAAACACCTAGAAAACACCCTCAAAAGGTGTCCAAAAGGTGACAAACAACTCACAACACAACACAAACACATGGGATAGTGACAAGAACAAATTCTCATGCGAAAACAAAACAGCGTTACAAGGAAAAGAGGTTGAGACACAGATATAGGCATGGCATGCCCTTCTAAAATCATGTAAAACACCGCAAGGTTACTCCAAGCGGAGTCTCCCTTTTTTCCAAAAATTGGGCCACACACACCCACCCCTTCAGTGGCAGCACTTGTGCCCCAGTTGTACACTTCACAGGTAGATTTGCATCAAGCACATTCAAAAATAAGCCATACTTAACCATCCCCAGGATGACACCGGGGTAGGTAGCAAAGTCTTTGCTGAACCATGACTTGTTCATCTTGGCTCCTTTTAGAAAACAATGCAAGCAAGGGTTACTCCAAGCGGAGTCTCCCTTTTTTCCAAAAATTGGGCCACACAAACACACCCACCCCTTCAGTGGCAGCACTTGAGCCTCAGTTGTACACTTCACAGGTAAATTTGCATCAAGCACATTCAAAAATACGCCATACTTAACCATCCCCAAGATGACACCGGGGTAGGTAGCAAAGTCTTTCCTGATCCCAGCTCTGTTCATCTTGGATCATTTTTAAAAACAATGTAAGCAAGAGTTACTCCAAGCGGAGTCTCCCTTTTTTCCAAAAATTGGGCCACACACACCCACCCCTTCAGTGGCAGCACTTGTGCCCCAGTTGTACACTTCATAGGTAGATTTGCATCAAGCACATTCAAAAATACGCCATACTTAACCATCCCCAGGATGACCCGGGGTAGGTAGCTAAGTCTTTCCTTATCCCAGCTCTGTTCATCTTGGATCATTTTTAAAAACAATGTAAGCAAAGGTTACTCCAAGCGAAGTCTCCCTTTTTTCCAAAAATTGGGCCACACACACCCCCACCCCTTCAGTGGCAGCACTTGTGCCCCAGTTGTACACTTCACAGGTAGATTTGCATCAAGCACATTCAAAAATACGCCATACTTAACCGTTCCCAGGATGACAACGGGGTAGGTAGCAAAGTCTTTGCTGAACCATGACTTGTTCATCTTGACTCCATTTAAAAAACACAGCAAGCAAGGGTTACTCCAAGCGGAGTCTCCCTTTTTTCCAAAAATTGGGCCACACACACACACACCCACCCCTTCAGTGGCAGCACTTGTGCCCCAGTTGTACACTTCACAGGTAGATTTGCATCAAGCACATTCAAAATCCACAAGCATTTACACTCCCTAGGATGACACAGGGGTAGTAAATTCCTTGTGGATCCATGACTTGTTCATTTTGATGAACGTTAGTCTGTCCACATTGTCACTGGACAGACGCGTGTGCTCATCTGTCAGCACACACCCAGCAGCACTGAAGACACGTTCAGAGACAACGCTGGCAGCTGGACACGACAAAATCTCCAAGGCGTAAGTGGAGAGCTCTTGCCATTTTTCAAGATTTGAAGCCCAAAATGAGCAAGGCTCTATTTGCAAAGTCATGGCATTCATATTCATTTGGAGATACTCCTGTATCATCCTCTCCAGCCGTTGACTATGTGTCAGACTTGTTGTCTCTGGGGGCCTTGCAAAGGATGGTCTAAAAAAATTCTGAAAAGAGTCAATAAAATTGCTGTTACCAGCACCAGATACGGTGCTGCTGGTACGGGTAGACTGTTGAAGATGACGAGACCGTCCCATGTTTGTCAAGTTACAACTGGGAGATTCACTCCCTGCACCACGGTTGTTTGGTGGAAAAGCCGAGCTAAGATCGAGTAACAGCTTTTGCTGATACTCCTGCATACGTGCGTCCCTTTCTATGGCTGGAATTATGTCACAAAATTTGGACTTGTACCGGGGATCTAATAGTGTGGCAAGCCAGTAGTCATCATCACTTCTAATTTTGACAATATGAGGGTCATGTTGGAGGTAGTGCAGCAAGAAGGCGCTCATGTGTCTTGCGCAGCCCTGCGGACCAAGTCCACGCTGTGTTTGTGGCATAGAGGTGCTAACCGTTCTTTCTTCCTCTGACATCTCCCCCCAACCTCTTTCAACTGAAATTTGACCAAGGTCTCCCTCATCCGTTGAATCTTCCATGTCCATGGACAGTTCGTCCTCCATTTCTTCATGTTCTCCTGCACCTTCCTCAACATTTCGCCTGCTACCATGCGCCCTTGTTGATCCCGGTCCCTCATGGTCCCATGCCTGCCGCGTTGGTGATGATGAACGTCTGGACCTTGGTGATGTTGTTGTCTCTTGCGCATATGAATCCTCCTGTAGTTCCTCCCCTTCCTGTTGTCCCACCCCCTGACTCCGAATAGTGTTTAGCGTGTGCTCCAGAATGTAAATGACTGGAATTGTCATGCTGATAATAGCATTGTCAGCGCTAAACATATTCGTCGCCATGTCGAAACTGTGCAGAAGGGTGCATAGGTCCTTGATCTGAGACCACTCCATCAGGGTGATCTGCCCCACCTCTGCATCTCGTTGGCCCAGGCTATACATCATGACGTATTGTACCAGGGCTCGACGGTGCTGCCACAGTCGCTGTAACATGTGGAGAGTCGAATTCCAGCGTGTCGGCACATCGCATTTCAGGCGATGAACCGGCAGGCCGAAAGACTTCTGGAGCGATGCAAGTCGCTCAGCAGCAGTGGTTGAACAGCGGAAGTGAGCAGACAGTTTTTGTGCCCTGTTCAGGAGGCCATCTAGGCCGGGATAGTGTGTTAAAATTTGCTGGACAACAAGGTTCAACACGTGAGCCATACAAGGCACGTGTGTCACCTTGCCCAGGCGAAGGGCTGCACCTAGATTTTTCATCATTGTCGCACACGGCCTTACCAGGCTGCAGGTTGAGTGGA
Source organism: Anomaloglossus baeobatrachus (assembly GCF_048569485.1). Lineage (NCBI taxonomy): Eukaryota > Metazoa > Chordata > Amphibia > Anura > Aromobatidae > Anomaloglossus > Anomaloglossus baeobatrachus. Next base: position 832,366,683 of record NC_134353.1, on the reverse strand, counting down.
GACAACCATTTATTAAACTCAGTCTCCAGAGCTGCCCACAACTCAGCCGCTGTGTGACTCTTATTTCCAAGACATTTCAAGCTAAAGACCACCTGATGCCGTTGCGCTCTGCTACCAGCATAGTAATGAGGGGTGCGTGATTCCTTCTGCACAGTGCGAACGCTGGTGGCCTGACCAGGCAGGCTTTGGGCAGAGGTGGAGGACCAAGACGAGGTGGAGGAGGCAGAAGCAGTGGCGGAACTTGGACAGACAGAGGTTTGACACACAAGTCGTGGGGACGGCAAGACTTGTGCAGAAGACCCTTCACCATCTATCACCATAGTTACCCAGTGCCCAGTCAGCGACATGTAACGTCCCTGTCCATGCTTACTGGTCCAAGTATCGGTGGTGAAATGCACCCATTCACACACAGAGTTTCTCAAGGAAGCGGTGATAATGTGTGCGACATGCTGGTGTAGCGCAGGCACACCTTTCCTAGAGAAGTAGTGGCGACTGGGCATCTGGTACTGGGGCACAGCGACAGACATAAGGTCTCTAAAATCCTGTGTGTCCACCAGGCGGAAAGGCAGCATTTCAGTAGCCAAGAGCTTACAGAGGGATAAAGTCAACCTCTTAGCTTTGTCATGGGTTGCAGGAAATGGCCTTTTATTTGTCCACATCTGAGGGACAGAGTTCTGGCTGCTGTGTGTGGGGTGGTAAGTAGTGTTTCCCTAAAAAAATGCAGGCTTGTGAGGAAAGTGCAGGCGTAGACATGATGTTGCCTTCATCCAATGTTGATGCTATCGATGTCTAAGAGAGCTGTACACACGCACTGGTTTCCCCTTCTAAACCAACTGACGACCTACCAAGCAAACTGCCTGTTGCGGTTACAGTGGTGGAAGTTATGCGTTGAAAACCAGGTGTGACAGCTGTCCCCACAGTCCTAGAAGATGAAGAGTGCGAGGATGCACTTGAAGGGGCAGGCGGTGGATGGTTCGCTCCGCTAGACCGCATTGCAGCACAGTGAGCTTCCCACTGGGACATATGATATTTATTCATGTGACGATTCTTGGAAGAAGTTGTCAAACTCCTGAGGTTTTGCCCTCTACTAACAGAATCACGACAAATTTTACATATCACATGATTTGGGCGATCTTTTGCTATGTCAAAAAAGGTCCAGGCTAGGCAAGGCTTAGAGGGCATGCGACCTGCTGAGCCCCCCCGACTAGTGCTCAGAGGCAGAGTGGTGGCTGAGGATGCAGTTGTAGACGTGCTACCAGTACTACTCCTCTGTCCAGGAAGGCGCAAGGTAACTTCGTCGTCAGTAGCATCCTCCTCCACCGCCTCTGTTGACCTCCTCGAGTGCCTGACTGTGGGTTGACAGTAGGTGGGATCTAGAACTTCCTCATCAAGCGTTATGTTTGCACTCCCCTCACCCTCAGACCGAGCCTCTTCCTGATGTGAACCAATATTTAAGTTGTCATCCCAATCTGGTATCTGCGTCTCATCGTCATCAGTATGTTCCTCATTGTCTATAACAACAGGTGTTATAGTTTGTGAATAAGGGTCAACATTATGCTCAGAAACTTGGTCCTCACGGCCTGAATCAGAGTCACAAAGGTTCTGGGCATCACTGCAGACCATTTCCTGGTCTGTACTCACTGTAGCTTGGGAGCAGACCTCTGATTCCTAGGCTATAGTGTGACTGAACAGCTCTGCAGACTCAGCCATCTCAATTCCACCATACTGTGCAGGGCGGATGGAGACTTCAGAGCTGGGAGAAAGCAAGTGTGATTGGGATGACAACTCAGAGGACTGGTGTTTTTTGGATGCGGCAGTTGAGGTAGCGGAGAGGGCACTTGTTGGACCACTTGAGAGCCATTCAAGCATTTTCTTTTTTTGGCCATCATCAACCTTTGTTCCAGTTGTTTGTGTCCGTAAAAAAGGGAGCACATCGGATTGTCCACGGTAAGTAGTAGACATCTTACTTTTGCTGGAAGGTGGTCTATCTTCAGCAGATGTTAATGGAGCTTTGCCACCTTCCCCACGGACAAACCCTTTTTTTCCTTTTTCAACACACCTCTTCCCCTTTCCACCAGCATCTGTCATTTTGCCACTCATTTTGATTGCGACAAGATTAATAAATAAATATACACATATTTGGTATCGCCGCGTTCAGAAATGCCCGATCTATCAAAATATATCAATTAATCTGATTGGTAAACGGCGTAGTGGCAAAAAAATTCCAAACGCCAAAATTACGTTTTTTGGTCGCTGCAAGTTTTACGCAAAATGCAATAACAGGCGATAAAATTGTAGCCTCTGCCCAAAAATGCTACCATTAGAAACATCAGCCCGAGACGCAAAAAATAAGCCGTCACTGAGCCATAGATCCCAAAAAATGAGAACGTACAGGTTTCGGAAAATGGCGCAAAACGTGCGCCACTTTTATTGGACAAGCTTGTGAATTTTTTTTAACCCCTTAGATACAAGTAAACCTATACATGTTTGATGTCTACAAACTCGCACCGACCTCAGGCATCATACCCACACATCAGTTTTACCATATAGTGAACACCGTGAATAAAACATCCCAAAAACTATTGTGCCATCACACTTTTTTTGCAATTTTTCCACACTTGGAATTTTTTTGCTGCTTTCCAGTACACCATATGGTAAAACTTATGGTTTCATTTAAAAGTACAACTTGTCCCGCAAAAACAAGCCCTCATATGGCAAGATTGACGGAAAAATAAAAAAGTTACGGCTCTCGGAAGAAGGGGAGCAAAAAACAAAAACGCAAAAACGGAAAGTGCCCCGGGGCTGAAGGGGTTAAAGTAAATATTAAAAATGAGAAACAGTCTCATAACAAACAACACTCATTAGAAACAACAATGCGGTAATATAAATATGTGGGGGCAAGGGAGGCTGACCTACTTTATCGCTTTACCTGTTCCTGCCTTAAAAATGCCTTAAAATTTTTGGCTAAAGTAACATTTTTGTGGGAAGAAGTAAAATATTCATTTTTTTTTCTTCCACATTGCTTTAGTTCCTGTGAAGCATCTAAAGGGATGTGGTTTTGAGCAGCTTGAAGGATACAGTTTTTACTATGGTGTCACTTTAAGGTATTTTCTGTCGCATAGGCCTTTCAAAATCACCACAAATCTGATGTGGTCCCTAAAAAAAATAATTTTGTAAATTTTGTTGGAAAAATGAGAAATTGCTGATACACTTTGAACCCTTCTAACTTCCTCACAAATTGTGCTGATGTAAAGTAGACATGCGGGAATTGTTATTTATTAACTATTTTAAGTAACATAACTCTCGGATTTAAGGGCATAACATTTTAAAGTTTGAAAACTGAAATTGTCAAAATGTTTGCTAAATTTCCAATATTTTCACAAAATAAAAGGAAAATTATCGATGGACGTTTACTAACTTCATGTAGTAAATACCGTATATACTGGCGTATAAGACGACTTTTTACCCCCTTAAAATAATGGCTACAGTGGGGGGTCGTCTTATACGCCGGATATACAGCCGGATATACGCCTGTGTCTCTCTCCGGCTCGCACTGTGTACTAGAAGTCTCTCCCTCCTCACAGGATGACAGAGGAGCTCTCCTCCCCCTCCTCCTGCTGGAGGCGAGGGGGAGATACAGGGCAGAGCCGCTGCTGGGAGGGGGCGACGAGCTGTCACTGGGGGCACAGACAGGGCACAGGGAACGGAGATACGCGGCTGCTGATAACGAGCCCGGGGATACATGGACGTCTACGCACACAGTCATATACGGTACATTAAATACAGGCGTGGAGCGCTTCTTAGTAATAGCCAATAAGGATCCAGCTTCTATTTTCTAACCTGCAGTAGAAAACTAACAAGCTGCAATCTGATTGGCTGCTATGCAGTGCATCAGTGAAGAAAAGAAGAGGGTTATTTATACAGTGAGTATATCCCAAATTCTATATTTTTAGGGCAGAAGTTGGGGGTCGTCTTATACGCCCAGTCGTCTTATACGCCGGCATATACGGTATGTCACGAAATAAAAACAGTCTGAGAATTACAGGGATCTGTTGAAACATTACAGAGTTATAACCTGTCAAAGTGACACTGGTGAGAATTACAAAAAAAATGTCCTGGTCATGGAGGTGAATTCCAGGCTTAGGAGTAAAGGGGTTAAACATGTGTTCCTCATTCTGTAATAATTATTTTTATATATCGGACATGTTAAAAAAAAAAAAGATGGGGCTAGTAACTATTTTTAACTGCTATTTATTCATTTCTTTCATATTTTGTGTCTCCCATAAGTTCATAAAATATCTTTGGAGCTTATTTCAAGATTAAATACTTTTTCTGATTTCTCCAGCAGCTGGGCCTAGCTGCATAGTTGAACTGAGCGTGTCTCCTAGGACTGAGTTTCTCCAGCTCCCTCTTTATACCCAATGCTCACATGACTACTGGGCACTACTGTGGGGGGCCCTCATACAGTTTGGGGAGCTTCATACTGTGAGTGGGGCCCTCAAACATTGTAGGAACGTCTGTGAAGGCCGTCAAAGTGTAGGATGGAGCTAATATGGAGTTCACTGTACAGAGTGGGTGGTAATATGGGGTTCATTTTACAGTCTGAGGGCTAATGTTGTGGCCTTTATAAAGTGTAAGGTAGATAGATATACAGTGTTGTGGCCAAGCAGTGGAAACTATATATAACATAGCTGGAGAACAAACACATGAACTGCACATTAAAAAAATCATACTTTGATCTAATGCTACAAGACAAACATTTATATACCTGAGGTTCTTGGTTTAAAATTCCAATCAGACTGTATGAAGCCCACTGCCATGTCACGTCAGTGCTGGGACTTCGGACACAGGTACACATGTCACAGCTAACGCTAGACAATTGGTATTGTGGATGTGCTAACATGCTAAGAAGACAGAATGAGTGCAGGAACTAACGCCCTTGCGACTAGTCCCCTCACTCATTAGCATATCATAAAAGATCTTTAGAAATACTTTTTCTAAAGATCCCTTTATCTATGCTACTAGATACAGATACTAGATACTAGCAGACCTTTTCAATACTAATAATTTTTTTTAGATACAGGGATAGTTAGGCAGGGATTAGCAATAAGCATCCAGAACTGCTCATGGATTTGGGTACATATTGCACCTGACAGGTTCCCTTTCAGAAGCATTATTGTTGTAGGGGCACTCATGGTATTGTGACTGGTAAAGGTATACAAGGGGCATTATTACTTTTTGGGTGTTTCTAGGGCATTTGCGTAGGGCATTAATAATTTCTAGCGGGCAATTTTATCATCTAGAGGGCATAAAGGAGTCATTATTACTTTTTAAGAAGCACTGAGGTGGCATTACTTTGAGAGCACTATTGTTGAGCTAAAGGGCAGGTGCAATAGGGACACATACAGCAGCAACTCAATAGGATGAGGAGTTTGTGCAGGTTGGGAATAGATGGGGACAGGGCTTTGACATGCCTGTGCCACCCCCGCAACACCCGACGGGCTGCTCAGATCCAGATCCGCAGTGGCTCGTGGGGTCTCCGGACCCGAGGCGGGGTTACGCGGCCGCTCGAAATGAAAAGTGGGGAAAAATAAAGAGATATTTACAAAAGGGGGGGGTGGAAGGATTAGATAGTGTTCGTGACGCCACCCACGGGTCGTGGTAAAGCGGGATACCACCGCTGCTGCGCTTGGGAGAGAGAGCGCCCGGAAGCGATGGAATGGCAGCTTGGGATGTTAACCCCTCCGTAGGCAGGGGGATGATGTCCTGGGGGCTCGGAGATGGAAGGCTGGGGATCCGTCGGGAGTAGGGGGACACAATGTACTCAAACAGTCCAGAGATACTGACACCGACACCGGGTAAACCAAAGTCCTGAATGCCCTGTAACCTTTGGCAGAACACACTGGGTCCCTTTTGGCATTGCTGGTTGGTCTGAAGCCTTGCTTCTTGGCACTGTGTTTACTCTTTGTGGATCCCTTTTGCCTGGAACTACTCGGGTCCCGCTCACCTGCGTGGTTAGCAGGGTGAGCTTGCTCTCAGGATTCACGCTTGGGATTTTCTGGATGGTTTTGGGAAGTCCTATTCCCCTCGTTGCGCTAGTACCCCGATTCTGGAGCGGGTGGAGAACGGTTCATGAAGATTCCGTCCTTGTCGAGTGAATTACTGGGCTACATAAAGCTCCTTCTCAGCCTAGGGTCCACGTACCCCGCCGTGCCCTGGCCCCTGCCCAGTTGTAGCACAGGGCCGCCGGTCTGCCCTCCGTGGCAGTACCGTGGCAGTACCGTGCCCCCTGTCACTACCCCCTGTGATCGGGGTTCCAGCTCTTTCCAGGCCAGGCCAACATCTGGCACCTGGGACGGGTACAGGAGCCCAGCTCCGCAGCGTGACCTTTTCCTGTCACTGCTCACTGACACTCTCTGACTACAACTGACACTTCTGGCCCTCCTTCTACCATCTCTCCATCTGGGTGGCCCTATTCCCCTCATGCCGCCCAATGGGTGTCTGGTGGGTGTGGTGCAGAGTGTTCCTCAGGATTTGTGTATACCTGTTCTTAGCAACACCAAAGGGACAGGACCCGTAACCAAGGAGGAGTGGGTACCATGCAAAAGGGCAGATTGCATGACACCCTTGTGACGACCTGATAGGCCAGGGCATCATATGCCCATGGGACCTTTGGAGGTTACTCATCACCAGGCCTGAGCAGGAAGTGGGATGTCACAGTGGCTAGGCCCGCTTCCGTAACCCCGGTGGTGTCAATCAATGGAGGTGTTGGTAGTTTTTCATGATGCTACCTATGGTGTGCAGTTATGATATGGGAGCCGCCGCTGCAAGATGTTCTCCCTGAGAGTAGATTGTAGGGCAGCTATGGTGGTACAGCTCTCCATAGGTAGAGCTCAGGCCCAAAAGGAGGTTGGGAGTAGTAGTTCACTCTAATAAAGGAGCACAGGGCGCGGAAAGGATTAGACGACCCAACGGTTACAGTTTAAGTTCTTTACGCACTGGGATGTCACCGCCTTTGGACTGCCGGACTCCGCTGTGATAGGCCCAAGCCAATCCTGGATACTTCGGAGGCCAGAACCTGTGTTTCTGTCTGTGAATCCTTCCTACCTGTGCTGTGTGGTATGAGTGACGCCCTGGACTAGCTAGATTGTCACAAGTAAGCCCTTACACAAACACCTCCCCCACCTTAATAAGGTGACAGCAGCCAAACTACCAAACCTTTGTCACCTCCCTCCGGGTTTGATGTTCACACCAGGGGGGCGGAGCCAGGTGGTTGGCTCCGCCCACCGAGGAATTCACAGGCCCTGAGGCGGGAAAAACAGTGCAGTTCCCCGTGGGGAGCACAGGAGTAGTCGAGTCTAGATGAGCTTTGACTGTGAAGTGGAGTGGAGTGAAGTTCAAGGGCATACCTGCATCCAGGCCTGCCATAGTCTACGACAGGTGTCTGGGTTGGAGCCCAGTCACCTCTGGCAAGGAGGCAGACTGTGGTGGCCGCCTGCAGGAGCTGGGATTACAGCCGGTGGAACCGTAGGGACCGTGGACGGGCGGTGGCCCGCCGGTACCGAACCGGGGAACCGATTGGAAACCGGAGCACCAGGAGGGGTACTCAGACCCAGTATGAGGCCCAGAAACAACTGGGCTGAGTCAAAGCCACTGATTGAGGATTGGACTTTAGACCCCTTCCCACCAAAGACCCGACTGAAGACAATAGCCCAACCATTAGGGTAAAGCCACCGCCCAGGCGTAGAGACCTGATGGGCCAGCGTCCGCGGGCAAAAAGGGCTCTCCAGACACACACCAGGCTGGGGGGCAGACTACCGTTGCTCAGGCATTGGAGTCGTCAATTTCTACACAAGTGAGGTGCAGGAAAAAGGCAGAAACCACCAACCTGAAAGGGGGAAAAGCGCAGCCGGCTGCGGGCACCGTTCACCATCTTGTTTGGTTTACCAGAGACTCCAGCGTGTTTGTAGTAGTGAGTACAACAGTGCCTTTAGGCCGCGCACCGCACCGAAGCGCCAGTATCATCCAGTCCCCCGCCTCAGCACCTCCCTCGGGCCCCTGGGACCATCATTCCCCCTTCCCACAGAGGGGGGTCAACACCAAGCTGCGCAACAACGTCCCCGGGAGCCTAGTCAACGGCAGCGGTGGTGTCCATCCATTCACCACAACCCGTGGGTGGCGTCACAAACTCAAATCCCCTACAAACAACCGCGGCTCCGGCCTTGGATCTCCCCACCAAAGTCCCTACATGTAGCGCCAACCCCCTTGCAGAGCGACGTGACCCCCAGGTCCATGAGGAGCTCGAGCCACCCACCGACGAGCACAGATCCGAGCGGCTTGGGGCGGTACACATCGACTCTTCTGGCATCACGAACAGGATTGAACCCATCCACTTACCTGTGGAAGTGCTCCTTGAAGTTATCATCGGTGGCGTCCCGCTGAAAAATTTCAGAAGCCGCCAACTTGTCACTATCCTGTGGCGTGAAGTTTCCCGCCCAAGCCGTCTTCTCCGAGCAAAAGGGCATGAAAGTGAAGTCCCGCCCCCTGAGAACAGAGCAGTGCAGAAAGAAAGCAGAGTGCCCCGAAAAGACCAAGGGGGGACGGAGGGAAGATGTCCGGGCCAAACGGGGATGGCAGAGGGGCGTCAGCTGCGTGAGTGGCAGTGCCCGAAGACGGGAACATAGCGGCCCTCGCTCTGGTCGCAAGAGTGGGGGAGGCCGCGGGTCCGGCGGTCACCCAGGTAATGCCGATCTCCTTGCCCTACATAGCCCGATGCTACCTGGCTACCCCAGTACAATGGGAAGCCTGATACCTTGCAGGTGATCCGGAAAAAGATAAGCATGATCCTTGAAATGTATGCCATGACCGGCAGACAGCGTGCGACGGTAGTGCTAGGGCAGCTGACCGGTGCGGCCAAGCAGGAGACGGAGACCTGGGCAGACGCGGACCGGGCCTCGGTGACCACTATCTTTGAGAAACTCCAGACCGCCTTCGAAACCCGCACTGAGGCTGAGTTACAGATGCAGTTCTACCAATGTCGGCAATGGCCCGCAGACAGTATAAGGGACTATGCCTTGCGCCTGCAGACAGCCCTCCGGACGCTGAGGCGGGTGGACACCATCAGTGAGGCCGACAGCAACAAGATGCTAGTGGAGCAGTTCCTGCAGAGACTGGGGTCTGCCGAAGATCGCAAACAGCTGCGGTTATGGACTTTGGAGCACACCGACCTAGACTTTGCAGTACTAAGGAGCGGGCCATTAAGGCCCTGCAAGCACCAACCATTGGCACTCATGATGCGACCCCTTGGCCGGTCGAAACCGCTCCCATCTCGGTAGTGCCCCCTCCCTTGGCTCTCCTGGCCCCTGCCGCACCTGTCGGGACGATGGAAGCGCTGGCCTCACAGGTCCGACGCATGAACGAAGACCTCACCCGGATTCTCGCTGCACTCCAGCTACCGACGAGAGCCAATCCCCAGGAGAAGATCCAGCTCGCCGACAGTCCGGAGGATGTCCCTTGGATGCAGCGTAGGAAGAACAACGACCCGCGGTATGGGCCACCTGTCTGCTACAAGTGCAATGTTTAAGAATATGCCTCCCGTAAAAGGGAAGAGTTCTAAATATGCTTGAATTGTACAAAGTTTATTATACTTGTAACCTGTTTTACTCTTTTCCAGTTATAAAGCAACAAAATAAACCGATGGTGGACGGGCAGCCCGCGGACGGTCTGCATTAAACCAAGGGGGAATGTGACGCCCTGGACTAGCCAGGTAGTCACAGGTAGGCCCTTACACAAACACCTCCCCCCCCTGACAGCAGCCAAACTACAAAACCTTTGTCACCTCCCTCCGGGTTTGATGTTCACACCAGGGGGGCGGAGCCAAGCGGTTGGGTCCACCCACCGAGGAGTTCACAGGCCCTGAGGCGGGAAAAACAGTGCAGTTCCTCGTGGGGAGCACAGGAGTAGTCGAGTCTAGATGAGCTTTGACTGTGAAGTGGAGTGGAGTGAAGTTCAAGGGCAGACCTGCGTCCAGGCCTGCCATAGTCTACGACAGGTGTCTGGGTTGGAGCCCAGTCACCTCTGGCAAGGAGGCAGACTGTGGTGGCCGCCTGCAGGAGCTGGGATTACAGCCGGTGGAACCGTAGGGACTGGGGACGGGCGGTGGCCTGCCGGTACCGAACCGGGGAACCGATTGGAAACTGGAGCACCAGGAGGGGTGCTCAGACCCAGTACGAGGCCTAGAAACAACTGGGCTGAGTCAAATCAACTGATTGAGGATTGGACTTTAGGCCCCTTCCCACCAAAGACCCGACTGAAGACAATAGCCCAACCATTAGGGTAAAGCCACCGCCCAGGCATAGAGACCCGACGGGCCAGCGCCAGCGACGGGCTCTCCAAGCACACACCAGGCTGGGGAGCGGACTACCGTTGCTCAGGCATAGGAGTCATCATTTTCTACACAAAGTGAGGTGCAGGAGAAAGGCGGAAACCACCAACCTGAAAAGGGGAAAAGCGCAGCCAGCTGCGGGCACTATTCACCATCTTGTTTGGTTTACCAGAGACTCCAGCGTGTTTGTAATAGTGAGTACAACAGTGCCTTCGGGCCGCGCACCGCGCCGCACCGCACCGACTTGTCAGTACCATGCAGTCCCCCGCCTCAGCACCTCCCTCGTGCCCCCGGTACCATCATTCCCCCTACAAACGGAGGGGGGTCAACAACAAGCTGCGCAACATCGTCCCCGGGAGCCTAGTCAATGGCAGCGGTAGTGTCCATCCATTCACCTCAACCAGTGGGTGGCGTCACGAACTCAAATCCCCTACAAACAACCGCGGCTCCGGCCGTGGACCTCCCCACCAAAGTCCATACATGTAGCTGTCACGCTCCCGATGCCTCGGCACCGCTCCTTACCTACTGAGCCGGTCACACCATTGCACGACCGCTCCTGCTCACTGAGCCGGTCCCTGCATCGCACCACTGCTCCATACCTACTGAGCCAGTCATACCTGCATCGCACCACCGCTCTGTACCCACTCATCCGGTCGCACCTACATTGCACCGCTCTGTGCTCAGTGATCCAGTCTCGCCATCGCACCACCGCTCCTTGCTCACTGGTCCAGTCCATGCGTCCACCGGTCACGCCTGCCTCTCCCGCTCTTGCTCCCCTGAGTCCTGTTCCAGGTGTCAGGAGTCTGACTCTGACTGATGCCTCTGTATAGGACCGGGCCGTGCCCACTCACCTGGTCTTATAGGCCCAGCACTGCTGCAACAGGAAATGACCTGAGGCTGTGCTGGGTATATAGGACTGGCCTTTCCAGGTGGGTGGTGGCTGATCATCGCTTGTGTTTCTTTGCTTTGTCTTGTGAGCTAGGTGCTCAGGTCCTTTTGTTCCTGTTTCCTGTATTACTGCCTTACAAGTACGCTGTGACCCTAGTGACCTGATCCTGTCTTTGGTTCCTGATACCTGCACCCGTATCCTGTACTGTCCTATGGGACTCTATGTCAGTGGTGACCTGGTTCTTCCCGTTACTGCCATGCTAGTGCTCCAGCTACCGTGTACCCTGCCCTCCAGGTGGGATGCTTGGTCCAGTGGATCCACCTCCTGGGCCTACCAGTCCTCCCCGGCCCTCACAGTAGCGCCAACTCCCTTGCAGAGCGATGTGACCCCCGGGTCCGGGAGGAGCTCGAGCCACCCACCGACGAGCACGGATCCGAGCGGCTCGGCAGCCGGCCGAGCCCCGTGGTGGTACATGAGTTCCAGCCTAAAGCCACACGGGGACTCGAGTCCTTGAGTGCGAATCCGTAGTTTGTGCCGTCTGTTTGGTCACAACTCCTGGCTCTATATGCTGCTGTGCCCTGGGCACTTTAGGTGGGCCAGAAGACTTGAAATCCTCTGACCGGCGGATTCTGACAGATCGTGAAGGGCCCAACAGTCTAGGGCTCCACACCCTGTAGTTTGCGCTCGGTCCTGAGGGAGCTATGGTGCAGCTCTCCCCTCAGCGACCGTGTTCTCCTACGTCTCACTTGTTCCGTGTCTCTGCTAGACTGTCTCATTGTGTTTCTCCGCCTTGCTCCCCTGTGTCAAGTTCCTCCCCCCTTGCTTTCTGAACTAGTGAGAAGAGGGTCCACTACATTAGTGATGGCAACCCTCCAATGTCTCTACCCTAGCCCAGTCCCAGTGAGAAGGCATCTAATAACTGTGTGAGTGGATTGTGGTGGTTTACAGGTAATGACCTGAGTTGTAGGTGTAGTACCCTGTGGCGACTGAAGCCTCAGGCGCCACAGCTGTAAGTGAGAGAAGTCAGATGTGTCTTTTTTTTGTAATCCCTACAGATGAGTCCTTGCTGGAACAAGACGATATGTTGGTCTGGGCCAAATGGAAAAGTGAACATCTCCATTAGAAAGAACATCAGCAGTTAATCACCATCTATAACTGCACAATAATCCCTTGTATGCTCTGCAGGACTGGTATCTACTAGAGTTGAGCGCGGTTCGTGGTTCGTGGTTCTCCAGTTCTAGGCTCGAGTGATTTTTGGGCTGTTCGAGATCGAACTAGAACTCGAGCTTTTTGCTAAAAGCTCGATAGTTCTAGATACGTTCGAGAACGGTTCTAGCAGCAAAAAGCAGGGCTTTTTACAGCTACAGTGAGCAGGAGCCATCGCTGGCAGCCTGCCACAAGCTGGTAACCAAGATAAACATCGGGTATCCAAGCAAAGCGCTTTGGTTAGTAACCCGATGTTTATCTTAGTTACGTGCAGGAAGCCCACACTTTCCCGCTCAGCTCGCTCCACCCCCTCCTGCCCGCGGCATGTACACATACATACACATACACAAACACACACACACACACACATCCACCCCCCCCCCCCGCCCGCCCGCCCGCTCGCTCGCTCGCTCGGCTTACCTGCGGTGATGAAGTCCCGCCATCCCGACCTCAGCGCTGTCACTGTCCTCCATGGCCGCCGCTTGTCACATCACCTATCGCTTCCGACCCGAGACTGACACTGGCGGTGACGTCACGGACCTCTCGCGATACTTGATGTGAAGGCGCCGGTCATTGACCTCAGTGACAGGGGCTGTCAGTGTGCTGGAGATCAGCGCAGGTAATGTACCTCACTGACAGCAGCACTTGTCACCCCCCTGCAGTGACCTGGGCTGACCCATTGATGTTAGCTCAGGTCACTGCACTGCTCTCCCAGCCAATGGGGAACATCCTGCTCTTCATTGACTGGGACAGTGTGCATCGTCATGGCAACCCCTTGGATTACACCAGACCTGGATTTGTTTTTCAATCTAATAAATTGGTTAAAGAGGGAATGTTTTGGGGAGTGTTTTTTCAAATAAAAATGTGTTTGTCGTGTATTTTTTTTTTATTACTGACTGGGTTGGTGATGTCGGGTATCTGATAGACGCCTGACCTCACCAACCCCAGGGCTTGATGCCAGGTGACATTACACATCTGGTATTAACCCCAAATATTACCCCGTTTGCCACCGCACCAGGGCGCGGGATGAGCTGGGGCGAAGCACCAGGATTGGCGCATCTAATGGATGCGCCACTTCTGGGGCGGCTGCGGCCTGCTATTTTTAGGCTGGGGAGATTCCAATAACCATGGACCTCCCTAGTCTGAGAATATCAGGCCCCAGCTGTCTGCTTTACCTTGGCTGGTAATCCAATTTTGGGGGACCCCTACGTGTTTTTTTTTTTAATTATTTATTTAATTTAAAATAACAGCGTGGGGTGCCCTCAGTTTTGGATTACCAGCCAAGGTGAGGTTGCCAGCTGTGGTCTGCAGGCTGCAGCCGTCTGCTTTACCCTAGCTGGCTACAAAACTAGGGGGAACCCTATGTCATTTTTTTTTCATTTTTTTGGCTAAATACAAAGCTAAGCACCCCTTAGTGCCACATGAAAGGTACCAAAGGGTGTTCCACTTTTTCTCCATTTTTTTCTCCACTTTCTCTCCACTTTTTCTCCACTTTTTCTCCATTTTTTTCTCCACTTATTCTCCACTTTTTCTCCTCTTATTCTCCACTTTTTCTCCACTTTTTCTCCACTTTTTCTCCTCTTATTCTCCACTTTTTCTCCACTTTTTCTCCACTTTTTCTCCACTTTTTCTCCACTTTTTTCTCCACTTTCTCCACTTTTTCTCCACTTTTTTCTCCACTTTTTCTCCTCTTATGCTCCACTTTTTCTCCTCTTAATCTCCACTTTTTCTCCACTTTTTCTCCACTTTTTCTCCACTTTTTCTCCACTTTTTCTCCACTTTTTTCTCCACTTTTTCTCCTCTTATGCTCCACTTTTTCTCCACTTTTTCTCCACTTTTTCTCCACTTTTTCTCCACTTTTTCTCCTCTTAATCTCCACTTTTTCTCCTCTTATGCTCCACTTTTTCTCCACTTTTTCTCCACGTTTTCTCCACGTTTTCTCCACTTTTTCTCCACTTTTTCTCCTCTTATGCTCCACTTTTTCTCCACTTTTTCTCCACTTTTTCTCCTCTTAATCTCCACTTTTTCTCCACTTTTTCTCCACTTTTTTCTCCACTTTTTTCTCCACTTTTTTCTCCACTTTTTCTCCACTTTTTCTCCACTTTTTTCTCCACTTTTTCTCCTCTTATGCTCCACTTTTTCTCCACTTTTTCTCCACTTTTTCTCCACTTTTTCTCCACTTTTTCTCCTCTTAATCTCCACTTTTTCTCCTCTTATGCTCCACTTTTTCTCCACTTTTTCTCCACGTTTTCTCCACGTTTTCTCCACTTTTTCTCCACTTTTTCTCCACTTTTTCTCCACTTTTTCTCCTCTTATGCTCCACTTTTTCTCCACTTTTTCTCCTCTTATGCTCCACTTTTTCTCCACTTTTTCTCCACTTTTTTCTCCACTTTTTCTCCTCTCATGCTCCACTTTTTCTCCACTTTTTCTCCACTTTTTCTCCACTTTTTCTCCTCTTATGCTCCACTTTTTCTCCACTTTTTCTCCACTTTTTCTCCATTTTTTTCTCCACTTATTCTCCACTTTTTCTCCTCTTATTCTCCACTTTTTCTCCACTTTTTCTCCACTTTTTCTCCACTTTTTCTCCACTTTTTCTCCACTTTTTCTCCATTTTTTTCTCCACTTTCTCCACTTTTTCTCCACTTTTTTCTCCACTTTTTCTCCACTTATTCTCCACTTTTTCTCCTCTTATTCTCCACTTTTTCTCCACTTTTTCTCCACTTTTTCTCCACTTTTTCTCCACTTTTTCTCCACTTTTTCTCCTCTTAATCTCCACTTTTTCTCCACTTTTTCTCCACTTTTTCTCCACTTTTTTCTCCACTTTTTCTCCTCTTATGCTCCACTTTTTCTCCACTTTTTCTCCACTTTTTCTCCTCTTAATCTCCACTTTTTCTCCTCTTATGCTCCACTTTTTCTCCACTTTTTCTCCACTTTTTCTCCACTTTTTCTCCTCTTATGCTCCACTTTTTCTCCACTTTTTCTCCTCTTAATCTCCACTTTTTCTCCTCTTATGCTCCACTTTTTCTCCACTTTTTCTCCACTTTTTCTCCTCTTATGCTCCACTTTTTCTCCACTTTTTCTCCACTTTTTCTCCTCTTATGCTCCACTTTTTCTCCACTTTTTCTCCACTTTTTTCTCCTCTTATGCTCCACTTTTTCTCCACTTTTTCTCCACTTTTTCTCCTCTTAATCTCCACTTTTTCTCCACTTTTTCTCCACTTTTTCTCCACTTTTTCTCCACTTTTTCTCCACTTTTTTCTCCACTTTTTCTCCACTTTTTCTCCTCTTATGTTCCACTTATTCTCCACTTTTTCTCCACTTTTTCTCTACTTTTTCTATGGTCGGTCTACCCATTAGCTCTGCCATGCATAGTGTAGCTCTACACCTACTGCACATGTTACTTTATGATTGACATCTCTTTCGTACCAGAGCTGTCTAAGTCTACTCTGACCCCATATTTGTCATTACTATATTGTCCTTGTACTGTATTATGACATTTGTATCATGTGTTTCATTTCTTGCTGTGTTGCAATTTTTTTGCTGCATCCCAATTGTACCTCTACATTGTTCGAGTTTATGTTATTGTTCTCTCACTCTTATGTGATACTGATTATTGTCATTTTTCATGATTACATGCAGATAAGTCCAATCTGACGAAGGCTCAGGCCGAAACGTCATTTGTAACTTGTTTTGGACAAAAACATATATGCTTATGAAAAAAAAATTTTCTTAATACGGACCAATAAAGAGTGATTTTGCATTACTATCCGTTGTGACTTACTGACTTAGTCTGGGAGATATAGAGTGCCGAGGTTACTCACTAATTTTATCTATTATTACCTCTGAGCACCTATATACCAGTGAGCAGAGCTTCCTCTACAGTAGTTCTCCTGATTAGGCATGCCCTTACCTCATGAGCAGGGCATTGCAGCTTTGGTAGCAACCATTACGACATGGACTCTGCTGCTGTGGACCCGGGGAGAGTGAGTGCAGTTTCATTGCACCCACACTCCTCACATGAAGGGTCCGCACTCCTAGAAAATGGGGGATACGTTCCCTGAGTGTCTCCCCCCCATATTCTAGACGGTCCAGAGTCGTCGTGGGACCCCTTTATTTTTTTTCTTACAATAAATTGGTGAAAGAGGAAATGTTTTGGGGACTGTTTTTTCAAATAAATTTCTTTTGTCGATTTTTTGTTTTTGTTAGTACTGACAGTTTATGATGTTGGGTATCTAATAGACGCCATGACATCACAAACTGCTGGGCGTGATCTCAGGTGACTTTACAGCTAGTATCAACCCGATTTATTACCCCGTTTGCCACTGCACCAGGGCACGGGATGAGCTGGGGTGAAGCGCCAGGATTGGCGCATCTAGTGGATGCGCCACGTCTGGGGTGCCTGCGGCCTGCTATTTTTAGGCTGTGAAGGCCCAATAACTATGGACCTTCCCACCCTGAGAATACCAGACCACAGCTGTCCGCTTTACCTTGGCTGGTGATCCAATTTGGGGGGTCCCCTACTTTTATTGTGTAATTATTAATATTTATAAAATAATTATAAAAAAGAGCCTGAGGGGACCTCCACATTGGATCCCCAACCACGGTAAAGCTGCCAGCTGTGGTTTTCAGGCTACAGCCGTCTGCTTTACCCTAGCTGGCTATCAAAAATGGGGGGACCCAACGTAATTTTTTTTTTTTAACTATTTTTTAAATAGAAAAAATTAATGGGCTTCCCTGTATTTTGATTGCCAACCAAGGTAACGGCAGGCAGATGGGGGTGGCAACCCATAGCTGTCTGCTTTATCTGCGCTGAGAATCAAAAATACCGCGGAGCGCTACGTCATTTTTTTAAAGATTTATTTTTACAGCACTGTGATGTCCAGCAATCAAAATACAGGGAAGCCCATTTTATTTTTAGTTATTTAAATAAATAATTAAAAAAAATATATGTTAGCTCCCACTGCATTTTTTGTATTGCTAGCTAAGGGTAATCCAAGCAGCTACTGGCTGCTAACCCCCACTGCTTGGTGTTACCTTCACTGGCAATGGAAAATCCAGGGAAGCATTTTTTTTTTTTTTTGCCAAAAAGCTACAAAAAAAGGACGTGAGCTTCGCCATATTTTTGTATGCTAGCCAGGTATAGCAGGCAGGTGCTGGAAGAGTTGGATACAGCGCCAGAAGATGGCGCTTCTATGAAAATGCCATTTTCTGAGGTGGCTGCAGACTGCAATTCGCAGCAGTGGGGCCCAGAAAGCTCAGGCCAACCGGTGGTGCGGATTCCAATCCCAGCTGCCTAGTTGTACCTGGCTGGACACAAAAATGGGGCAAAGCCTACGTCATTTGTTTTCTAATTATTTCATGAAATTCATGAAATAATAAAAAAAGGGCTTCCCTTTATTTTTGGTTCCCAGCCGGGTACAAATAGGCAACTGGGGGTTGGGGGCAGCCGTACCTGCCTGCTGTACCTGGCTAGCATACAAAAATATGGCGAAGCCACATAATTTTTTCAGGGGGCAAAAAACTTCTGCATCCAGTCCTGGATGGAGTATGCTGAGCCTTGTAGTTCTGCAGCTGCTGTCTGTCTGTATGGAGAAGAGCAGACAGCAGCTGCAGAACTACAAGGCTCAGCATACTCCATCCAGGACTGTATGCAGAAGTTTTTTGCCCACCAAAAAAATGACGTGGGCTTCGCCATATTTTTGTATGCTAGCCAGGTACAGCTGGCAGCCACGGGCTGCCTCCAACCCCCAGTTGCCTATTTGTACCCGGCTGGGAACCAAAAATATAGGGAAGCCCGTTTTTTTTAATTATTTCACTTATTTCATGAAATAATTAAAAAACAAATGACGTGGGCTTCGCCCTATTTTTGTGTCCAGCCGGGTACAACTAGGCAGCTGGGGATTGGAATCCGCAGCACAGGTTAGCCCGAGGTTTGTGGGCGCCTCTGCTGCGGATTTCAGTCCGCAGCCGTCCCAGAAAATGGCGCTCTCATAGAAGCGCCATCATCTGGCGCTGTATCCAACTCTTCCAACAGCCCTGGAGCCGGGTGGCTTGTTGGGTAATCATGAGTTAATACTGGCTTTGTTTTACCAGCCAGTATTAAGCCAGAGATTCTTAATGTCAGGCACGTTTGACCCGGCCATTAAGAATCTCCAATAAAGGGTTAAAAAAAGACACCACACAGAGAAAAAATACTTTAATAGAAATAAATACACAGACACATTAGAGACTCCATCTTTATTACCCCTGTCAGCCCTCCACGATCCTGCTCTTCTGTCTTCTTTCTTTCTAGTGTAGTAGTAGTGACGATTGTAGTGAGGGGCATCACTTGGGGCTGGGGAACCTCCATCCTAACTACAATGCTCACTACAATCGGGAAGCAGCGTGCAGCCTTCACTCCGTGAGTGATCACTGCTGGCTGCTAGCGGTAACGCTGACAGACGCGTTACCATAGCAACGGTGCTCCCGGAGCCGCGGTTAGCGGTGACGTCACCGCTAACTGCGTTGCTATGGCAACGGTGATCTCCGTTAATGACCGGCTGTGTCAGCCGGTCCCTAACGGAACGGGGAGTCGACCGTGTGCTAGAGCATGTCGCCGGTACACGGCGATACACATATGTGCACCGTGTACCGGAGAGATGCACTCGCAGGTCCTACATGACGTGTCATAGTCATGTGACCAGTCTGTAGCCAATGAGATAATAGCCACGTGACTGGTCACATGGCTATTTTGACGTCACGATAGGTCCTGCTTCTCTGCTGGCAGTGCAGGTCACCGGGAGGATTCAGCGATCATCGGATGGAATAGCGGCAGGAGACAGAGTGCAGAAGGGATCGCGAGGACCGGTAAGTGTTATGGCAATGTTTATTAACTGTTTGTGTACATTTATAATGCATTTTTATGTGTTTGTGATTGCCTCCCATTATAGCCTATACGTTCGAGTTCGGTTCGTCGAACGTTCGACGAACCGAACTCGAACGGGACCCCCGTTCGGCGAACCGGCCTCGAGCCGAACCGGGACCGGTTCGCTCATCTCTAGTATCTACCACTGTATGGTCACCATATGGCGGTAATATCAGTGTTCGCTTTTGTGTAGGGATTTATTTTCAGTAACAGCCCAGTTATCTGCTAAGGTTCTGCTATACCCAGGGGCACCACAGTAGTTGTAATTAGGGTTACCGTTCAGGGGCCCACCCGGATGTTTGCATCTCCCTCCCCCCGAGCTGAACCCCTAGCTACTTTCTCTGCTTTAATACTAAGAAAAGTGCTGAAGTATGTGATCTAGAGGAAATCTGTACAGCAGCTGTATATACAATCAAATATATGTAAATCTCATTAACTGCTCAGTTTGTGATTTATTACCTGTTTTTTACATAACTTGTGGATGCCAATATCTTTACTTAACTTTTGTTTCATGACCCTTAGAGACACTGTACATTACATATTACTGAATGTAAGCCCGGATTGTCTATTGATAGGTACATCTAAAATGCATAGCAAAAAAATAGAAAACATTTTTAGTGAGAGAAACATGTCAAAAAAAGAATAAAATAAGTGAAGCTTGAAAGAAAAGGACAGTGCACCCTTAAAGCATGAAAGAGAACCAACAAAGAAGTATATTAGGATCAAACACAACGATTTCACACATCAGATGGGCAGATGCAACATAATGGAGTCTAATGTCGGCATTTGTGTATGTATGCTGATCTGTATGCGTGAATGGAACCATTGTTTTCTGCAATTGGGACTCTGTTTTTGAAGTCTACTGCTTTATAGACGTGAGGTATGAAAGGAAGATGATGTTATAGAAGAAGTAGCAGAAAAACTATTTGAAATTGTGAACATAGCTGTATTATGGTTCCATACAATTTATGCAGAGCCATATAACAGCACCCATAGATCTCTAGGGGGGCTACATAATCTCTGATTTCCTGCACACATAGACTTGTTACTTTAAAGTTTATTATTTCTGTATTGAGCTAAAAAGTAAGAACAGTCCTTCTTATTGTTTCCAGTCTCTGTAGTACGAGAGCCCAGTGTTATTACTACCGTAGAAGGCTTATCCTTATAACAACCTATGAGGGATTTTTTCTTTTTTTCTAATAAAAAGAATATTTTTTCTTTTTCCCGTCCAAGCTGATTCCAGTATCAAGTGCCCCCAGTACATTCCTATTGGCAGCGCTGACAGAGGGGGAGGATGCAGTGTGGATGCCTAAAACATTCTGCCTGCGACATTGCAGGGCAAAAAGTGAGCTCATATCCTACTGCGTGGTGTGTATGCGCCACCCAGTCAAAAACTATTGTAGCAGTACACACTGTTCATACTCTGTGTAATGGGGGTTTACTCGCTTTGCCGCGAGGCTAGGTAGCACAGGAAGCACAGTCTCTTTAAGGCCTTGTGCCCACGGGAGCTTTTTGCTGCGGAGTTTGCCGCGGAAAACCTGTGGATTTTTCTGGATTTTCCAGATAAATCCGCAGGTTCTAGCATGTACAGGCACTCCCCAGGTTACCCTATGGGACATGGGGAGTGTCTGTGTCCACGCTGCGGAAAGTGCGGCTGCGGAATCGCCTGCGGAGATCCCTCAGCCACACCTAACTGCATGTCAATTATTCATGCGGATTTACTTACGGAGATCCCGGCCCTCCGCTATGGAGATAGAGGCCGGGAAGTCCGCAGGTAAATCGCGTGAAAGTCCGGGAAACATGCGGCCGTACCTGCGAATATATCTGCAGGAACGAGCGCCCATGGCCTAAAAGTCCAGCAGTTTATTATCACCACAGCATAAACTGCATCACACACGGATTTCAGGTCAGTAACAATCGCAGTACTCCCGCACAGTTCCAGATACACTTGTTCTCAGTGGAGCTTACTCAGCCTCCACTCACTCTAATCCATTGAAGTGACCCCTCACCTTCCTCAGTTGGGCTCATTCCAGAGGCCTCAATACCTCTCTGAAAGTAACAATGTCTTTAGCTCTCAGAGACTGCTTCTCAGGCAGTGTTGCTCTCACACTGCTCCACACACATACTGGCTCCTGCCAGTGTACACACAAAACCGCTCCCAAATGCTCTTCTCACAGGCCAGGACTTCTCATACTGGCTGCATGTGCCAAACAGCCTGTCTCCAATTTTCAGACATGTGACACACATCACACACACCCATGGGCAGGGTATGTAGGTAGCCAGACCCACCCATCTCTTTAGCTACCTGTGATCCTTGCCCAAAGAATACTATAGCACAAACATGTGGCACTAGAAGTACCAGCACACACTTCCAGGATCACACCACTTATGTGGTACATACCTGCCATTTATAATGTTACCGGTAACCATCTTACACTATATTGTAATTCTATTAACTTGTAAATAAGAGTCCTGTTGACTGGCCAATTACTGGGGCTGGTGAGCGGACCAATGACAGGGTGGGTTCAGCAGTCAATAGAGGTGCAAGATGCAGAATTTAGATCTTTACCAACCCGCTGACACTTACCAGTTATTGTATTTTTACAGCATTACTGCACATACAGTATAATTACTTGATCGTGTTTATTCTAACCTGGTTTTATATGTTCTTGGCTTTACTATTGTAGCTTATGTGGCACCCCTGAATATATCAGGGTGCCACAGGGAACTGCATCCTTTCACCCAGGGTGCAGGACCTACCCCCTATGGTTCCAGGTTCCCAGAAATCAGTGTCACTGCCATCAGCATTACAAATCCCAATCAACGCCTCACATCTTGGCCTGTCAGACACACCAGTGGGTTGGTCAAGCTGGAATAGGGCCACCCACCTAGGGGTCAGGCAGACTGGTGGGAGGAAGGAAAGGCAGTTCAGTGGCAGCCCTCAAAGAGTAAGGAGCTGGAATGGTAGCTCCCGAGGTTGGGTCGCAGACGGTGGTCCGGGACCAGAGGAGTCGGGGACTGGCGGCATTGACATTGGGAAAAGATGTGATGAACATAGTCTAGGAGGACTGTCGGCATCAGAAAATCCAAAAGAACTGACCGGTACCGAGCATGACGGGGTACAGGACCCTAGGTCAGGAACCAATTTAACGTCCTGATAATTAACCTGGGAGGGAGAGTATCTTCACGAACTTCCCAAAGAGCTCAGAGATTGAAGGCATCAGCACAACGCGGGGGATAGGGTTTTCCAGTAAAGCAGCCCACTGAAATCCCAAGTGCCAGCCATCAAGAGCACAGCTACGCTGCACATAGTGAGCGAGGCCCCAACAGCTTCAAGCCAAGGGACCACAAACAGACAACTAAATTGTGCACGGAGGCAGATCCGGATTATCAAGTGACACCGGTGGGAGCGGATACCTGGACGGGCTCCCCGCAGTGACTGTAATACACAGAGACTTTGGTTTACCTGCAGTGTGTGTGTCTACTTTATAAACCTCATCCAGCACCACGACTACTGCAGTGAGTACCCTGATCCCCTGCTCCCTGCTCTCCCAAGTAACCACCAACACCCCTGAGCCCAGGGCCTTCCCTACCTATGAAGGGACTAACATCAGGCTGCTTAACTCCATCTGCCCGGGAACTCCTTACAGCAGGGGTGGTACTCCCATTACCGCAACCCACAGGTGGCGTCACAAACTTCTCCCCAGTAAATACCCCCTTTTACGAATCAAAGTGTCTGCCAAGCCGGGTCCGGATGACCCCATTGAGCCACGATCACGGATCCGAGCAGCCCGACTAACACCGGGGTGGTACACTTACACTAGACTTGAGTAACTTTTTGAAATTTTTTCCTGGACTGTCTGCTTACTCTAACATCAAGACTTGAATCTAGCTATTACCTGAGTATGCTTAGGATCAATTTTTTTCACTTTTTTACCCCTGTATGGTTGTTATTATTATTATTTATCATTATTATTGCACCAATTTTTCCATGGCGCTTTATAAGTGAAATGGGTATACATAAAAACAAGTACAACAATCATAAACATTACAAAAAGAGATTGGTACAGGAGGAGAGAGGACCCTGCCCACGAGTGCTCACAGTCTACGGGGCATGGATGAGGGAACAATAGGTGAAGACAGAGCCTGTTGCGCAGTGCTGCACTGGACTGAGGGTTATTGTAGGTTGTAGGCTTGTTGGAAGAAGTGGGTCTTCAGGTTTCTTCTGGAGGTTTCCACAGTAAGTGAGAGTCTGATATGCTAGGGTAGCGAAAAGCATGTGGGAGGAGCTTTTTGGCCAGCAGCTAATCCATGGAAGCAAACCCCAAAGTTTCTGCACTGAAGGATAAATCCCTGTATGGGTGTGATGGAGATAAAAGTCCAGGGTGCACTTTCCTTGGGACCTACTAAATGGAGTGGCTTGTGCCAATGTTGTTCATGGTGGTTATTCTGAGTTGATGGATGCATAACAGCTGGATGTTGATTTGCACAACTTCTGTAAAATGAACTTGTTTGTAGAGCAAAAGGAATAAAGTATTGTAGACAAGGGCACTCAAAATGTTCTTACTCTGATACTAGGTAAATGCAAAATCAAAACCCAAGAAAACACAAAATGAGCATATACTCTGTAGTAAGTAAACTAGTAAATAATAATAGTACATGTACAGTACAGACCAAAAGTTTGGGCACACCTTCCCATTCAAAGAGTTTTCTTTATTTTCAGGACTCTGAAAATTATAGATTCACGTTGAAGGCATCAAAACTATCAATTAAAACATGTGGAATGAAATACCGGTACTTAAAAAAGTGTGAAACAACTGAAAATATGTTTTATATTCTAGGTTCTTCAAAGTAGCACCTTTTGCTTTGATTACTGCTTTGCACACTCTTGGCATTCTCTTGATGAGCTTCAAAAGGTAGTCACCGGAAATGGTCTTCCAACAGTCTTGAAGGAGTTCCCAGAGATGCTTAGCACTTGTTGGCCCTTCTGCCTTCACTCTGTGGTCCAGCTCACCCCAAACTATCTCAATTGGGTTCAGGTCTGGTGACTGTGGAGGCCAGGTCATCTGGCATAGCATTCCATTACTCTCCTTGGTCAAATAGCCCTTACACAGCCTGGAACTGTGTTTGGGGTCATTGTCCTGTTGAAAGATAAATGATGGTCCAACTAAATGCAAACCGGATGGAATAGCACACCGCTGCAAGATGCTGTGGTAGGCATGCTGGTTCAGTATGCCTTCAACTTTGAATAAATCCCCAACAGTGTCACCAGAAAAACACCCCCACACCATCACACCTCCTCCTCCATGCTTCACGGTAGGAACCAGCCATGTAGAGTCCATCCATTCACCTTTTCTACAAAGACACGGTGGTTGGATCCAAAGATCTCAAATTTGGACCCATCAGACCAAAGCACAGATTTCCATTGGTTTAATGTCCATTCCTTGTGTTCTTTAGCCCAACAAGTCTCTTCTGCTTACAACCTATAGTTAGCCTCAAATATTAGAAAACAAAAGTGTCCCTGGGAATGGGAGATCCTATAGACAACAATTACAGGTACACAAAGCAGATATTAATTTAATCATGCCAAGTTTATTAAGTGTTATAAAAAACACATACAAAGTGTTAAAGAATACTTTAAATATAGGCAACACAGATGAGGAATAGGGGGAAAATCGCACTACTTAGAGTAGCTGTCTGAGACAAGTATGATCCGCAATTACATATATTCCGGCTAATGTACATAAATATGATTTATATATATGTCTAGTTCATATAGCATATAGACTATGGTTACAAGTGAGAGATATGAATGCTGCTAGGGTGCAGTTGCCAACAGAGTGCTGGAAAATACCAACACCTCTAAATATTATAAGGACAGTATATTCCCATGCAGCAGTCACTCCCACACTTAATTATCTCATACTATGCCAACACTATGAACCAGAGACTTTATAGTAGATTACCTATAGCCGGGCTGATATAAATAAGTATGATTTATACATGTGTCTAGTTCATATAGCGTATGGACTATGGTCCTAAATGCGAGATATGAATGTTGCTGGGATGCAGTTGCCAGCAGAGTGTTGGAAAATACCAGCACCTCTACATATGTAATAAGGCAGTATGCTCCCATGCAGAAGTCGCTCCCACACTAAATTATCATGTCAGCACTATGAACCAGGAACTTTATAGTGAATTACCTGTAGCCATGTGTATAGCGATCGGCACCCGCTCAGACAGCCACTCCCACCTCGACGCGCGTTTCACCGCTTCCGGTTTCGTCAGGAGGCATAATGGGGATGTAGTGTGTGCCTTCATATATTATGTGGAATCCATAACAGCTGGTAACAGACTGCCGGTATCGGGCGCTACGAGCATCATGATGTGCGTCCAATGGGTGAGTCGCACTGCGAGCACGTCATCAGGTCACATGACCGCGTGTCACGCGGTATGTATCCTTGTGGCGTAGAGTGTCCATGGAGACCGGACCAAAGTCCCGCCCCCCTGTCACTCGCTCTGTTGGCGCGTCACCCATAGAAACTGCACAGCGCATGATCTCAGAGCGACCCCCGGATAGATACAAAAAGCTGTATCCACAAAAGTGCTTGATTACATCGTAAATACACATTTTGGATTACAGAAACCATGCATTTTACAGTATGGGCCTATGGTGTCACATACTGAGAGATACACATGGCCTATACTGGACTACGCATGCAAAATGCCCCACATTGGGTAGCTGTACCATGCTAGCTATATGTATAAAATTAAGATCTCTTATCAAACATATATAAATGGTTGCAGCTATTGATTCCAAGTTATATATTCATACATTCTATATGGCTTATGTCTTCAAAAAACTTGTATATTTGTTAGGGCCAGATGGACGGGCAGACCCGGGAGGTGGATCCACTGGGCCGAACTCCCCGATGAGGGAAAGGAGTCCGGTAGCCGGAGCACTTTAGGTAGCAGAACAGTCCGTGCACTGGAAGACAATGGAGAAGTCCCTGGGACCACGAGGTCACTGATGGTGGTCCGGGTGACGGAGCTCAGGTTCGGAAGCCGAGATGTTGTCAGACGGGGTCCGGAACCGTTGGAGCGAGATGACGGGTCACCGCAGGGAACCGAGATGGTGCGGACTGTCAGGATGGCAGATGGGCAGCGTTCGGGGTTCGAGACACAGCAGGACCGGATGGCGATGCAGGATCGGCTCTAGAAGACAGAGAGGTAAGTATCTCACAGAACACAAGGAGACCTGACTCCTAGCTTGGGAAAACACGAAGAACAGGCCCCGCTCCCTTGGACATTAACCCCCTATATACCCTGTACCTGTGTGCATCATTTCCTGTTCGTGGACACTGGCCCTTTAAGAAAGGGTCAGTGACCGCGCACGCGCCCTAATGCGCATGCGCGCGGCCCGGGTGCCAGAAGCCAACACAGGAAGCTGAGAGGAGGACGCAGCAGAGCCGGCCATGGACTGGGAAGCCGACGGGCGCCGGGAGCGGGGACCAGGGGGCCTGGGAAGCGCTGGGACTGGAGGCTGGAGAGCGGGGAGCGTGGCAGGTGAGCCGGGGAGCGGAGCAGAGGACCCGGGGAGCGGAGCAGAGGACCCTGGGAGCGTGACAGTACCCCCCCACGCCCCCCTCCCCGCAACCGGGACAGGAAGGCACGGATCAGAGGAGTGCCCACGTTCTCCCTGGGCTCCCAGGACCTATCCTCAGGACCATACCCTTCCCAGTCCACCAGGAAGAACTGTCGACCTCGTACGGTCTTCATGGCCACGATATCCCTTACCGCATAGATGTCGTCCTCAGCAATAGGGGGAGGAGCCGGACTGGCGGCAGCGGAGAAGGGACCAAGGACAACCGGCTTGAGCAGAGAGACGTGGAAGGAGTTGGGTATCCTCATCGTGGCCGGGAGCTGCAGTTTGTAGGAGACCTCATTGATCTTGCCGAGGACTTTAAATGGTCCGATGTAGCGAGGTCCCAGCTTGTAGGATGGTATCTTCAGTCGGATGAACTTGGAAGCAAGCCAGACGAGATCTCCCGGAGAGAAACACGGAGGATCCAGACGTCTCTTGTCCGCGTGTCTCTTCATCCGCAGGGAAGCACGTCCAAGGGACGCCTTAACAGAGTCCCAAATGGTAGCAAAGTCACGGAGCACTGCATCAGCAGCAGGGATGTCCGAGGAAGAGGATACCGGCAATGGGACAGACGGCTGAAGTCCGTAGACGACATGGAAGGGAGAACTGGAGGAGGACTCACTGACGTGGTGATTATGGGAGAATTCAGCCCAAGGAAGAAGCGTGGACCAATCGTCATGATGGGCGTTGACGTAGTGACGTAAGAAAGAGGTCAATATCTGATTGACCCGTTCCACTTGGCCGTTCGACTGAGGATGGTAGGCTGAAGAAAAGTCCAAAGTCACTCCCAGATGTTTACAGAGAGCCCTCCAGAAGCGGGAGGTGAACTGAGTTCCTCTATCGGACACGATGTGTGATGGAAAGCCATGCAAGCGGAAGATGTGATGTATATAAGCGTCCGCTAGTTCCTGGGCAGAGGGCAGTCCAGCCATAGGAACGAAATGGGCCATTTTAGAGAACCGATCCACCACGACCCATATGACTGTGTGTCCGGAGGACAATGGCAAGTCCGTAATAAAGTCCATCGCTATGTGTTGCCAGGGAACTGAGGGTATGGGCAGAGGCAGAAGACGGCCATATGGCAGGTGTTTGGGAGTCTTGTTCCTGGCACAGGAGGAGCAGGCAGAGACAAAAGAGGCGACGTCCGTGCGAAGGGATGGCCACCAGTAATGACGCACAATCGCAGTCCATGTTTTCTTCTGACCTGCATGACCGGCTGTTTTCGAGGCATGGCCCCAGTGTAACACTTTTTGCCTGTCAGTCTCAGAGACATAGGTCTTCCCAGGCGGTATCTGGGCCAGGGTGACAGGAGCCACTGGAATAATCTTACTTGGACAGATGATGGGTTGAGATGTCTCTTCCTCCTGCTCCATGGGCATGAAAGACCTAGATAAGGCATCAGCGCGTACATTCTTGTTCGCGGGTCGGAAATGAAGCTGGAAGTCGAACCGGGCAAAGAACAAGGACCACCTGGCTTGCCGTGGGTTCAGTCGCTGAGCAGTCCGCAGGTATTCCAGGTTTTTGTGGTCCGTGTAAATAATGACGGGGTACACTGCTCCTTCCAGAAGATAGCGCCATTCTTCCAGAGCCAGTTTGACCGCCAATAGCTCTCGGTCACCGATGGTGTAATTGCGTTCAGGCGCTGAGAAGCTCTTGGAGAAGAAACCGCAAGTCACCATCTTCCCGGAGGAGGACTTCTGCATGAGTACTGCTCCGGCTCCCGAGGAGGAGGCATCCACCTCCAAGGTGAACTGGTGGTTTAACTCTGGACGGTGGAGTACAGGAGAGGAGGCAAAGGCTCGCTTTAGAGAGCCAAATGCGGCGTCGGCCGCAGGTGACCAGTCCTTTGGATTAGCCCCCTTCTTGGTCAAGGCGGAGAGAGGAGCAGTCAGAGCCGAGAAGTGAGGAATGAACTGGCGGTAATAGTTGGCGAATCCCAGAAAGCGCTGGATTGCCTTCAGTCCAGAAAGGGGAGGCCAGTTGAGAACGGAAGAGACCTTCTTTGGATCCATCTGCAGTCCGGTGTCGGTGATGAGGTACCCCAGGAAGGGGAGAGAAGACTGTTCGAAGACACACTTCTCGTACTTGGCGTACAGATGATTCTCTCTCAGTCTTTGTAGGACCAGTTGCACGTTCTCTCGGTGGGTCTGGAGGTCCGGAGAGAAGACAAGGATGTCATCCAGATATACCACCACACAAACGTAGAGAAGGTCCCGGAACACATCGTTCACTAATTCTTGGAAGACTGCTGGTGCGTTACACAGGCCGAAGGGCATCACGCAGTATTCATAATGCCCATCGCGAGTGTTGAACGCGGTCTTCCATTCATCCCCTGAGCGGACACGGACCAGGTTGTAGGCACCCCGAAGATCCAACTTGGTGAACACACGAGCTCCTCTGAGCCGATCAAACAATTCGGGGATGAGCGGCAGGGGGTACTTGTTCTTTACGGTGATTAGGTTCAATCCCCTGTAGTCTATACATGGGCGTAGGTCGCCCTCTTTCTTCTTTACGAAGAAGAAGCCTGCTCCAGCAGGAGAGGAGGATCTCCGAATGAATCCCTTAGCCAGGCTCTCTGTGATGTACGTAGACATGGCTCTTGTTTCGGCTGGAGACAGTGGATATATCCGTCCTCGAGGTGGTGTAGTTCTCGGGAGCAGGTCAATGGCACAATCGTAAGGACGATGTGGCGGAAGTACTTCGGACTCCTTCTTATCAAAGACGTCCACGAATGACCAATAGGCTGAAGGCAGTCCCGGTATGGACTCGGGAACCGGAGGTCGCCGGATAGGTTGTATGGTCTTCAGACACTTCTCATGGCAAGAAGACCCCCATCGAGTGATATCGCCAGTGCCCCAGCTGACTGAAGGCTCGTGTGTCCGCAACCAGGGAAGGCCCAGCAGGATTTGATGTGACATATGTGGGAGGACGTAGAGAGCGATGTTCTCGGTGTGCAGAGCACCGATACGCAGTTCAAGCGGCTTGGTGATCCAGGAGATGGTGTCAGAGAGGGGTCTCCCATCCACAGAGGCAATCACAAGAGGTTTGGCGAGTGGAGTAACAGGCACCTGGTACTTGTCCACCGTGGCCTGCTGGATGAAATTGCCTGCTGCCCCAGAATCGAGGTACGCCTCAGCCGTAAACCGCGTCTCTCCCGTTGTCACTTGCACAGTCCATGTAACCGGGTCTGAGAGAGTCCCAGCACCTAGGGTGGCCTCTCCTACCAACCCTAGGCTTTGGAGTTTCCCGGCCTCTCAGGACAGGCGCGTAGCAGGTGTGTGCTTTCTCCGCAGTAGAAGCAGAGACCCTTGGCGAGCCGCTCTGCTCGACGTTGTTCCGACTGTCGCACACGGTCGATCTGCATGGGCTCATGGACGGAGACGCCTGAGGCCGTTGACTGGAGTACAGCGGGCTTCTGTGGAGGAGAGGAATGCCGTACCGGACGTCTCTCAGGGGACACCTCTTTGGACCGCTCCTGGAAGCGTATGACCACTCGAGTCGCTAGGGTAATCAGGGCGTCCAGGGTGGACGGTACGTCACGTCCAGCCAGCTCATCCTTGATTCGACCCGAGAGTCCTTCCCAGAAGGCGGCGGTTAGGGCCTCGTTATTCCACCCGAGTTCTGAAGCCAAGGTGCGGAAACGGATGGCGTATTGACCAACCGTCAGAGTTCCCTGACGTTACCGGAGAAGAGATGAAGCAGACGCGGAGGCGCGTCCGGGTTCGTCAAAGGTGCTGCGAAAGGCCTGTTCTTACTGTTAGGGCCAGATGGACGGGCAGACCCGGGAGGTGGATCCACTGGGCCGAACTCCCCGATGAGGGAAAGGAGTCCGGTAGCCAGAGCACTTTAGGTAGCAGAACAGTCCGTGCACTGGAAGACAATGGAGAAGTCCCTGGGACCACGAGGTCACTGATGGTGGTCCGGGTGACGGAGCTCAGGTTCGGAAGCCGAGATGTTGTCAGACGGGGTCCGGAACCGTTGGAGCGAGATGACGGGTCACCGCAGGGAACCGAGATGGTGCGGACTGTCAGGATGGCAGATGGGCAGCGTTCGGGGTTCGAGACACAGCAGGACCGGATGGCGATGCAGGATCGGCTCTAGAAGACAGAGAGGTAAGTATCTCACAGAACACAAGGAGACCTGACTCCTAGCTTGGGAAAACACGAAGAACAGGCCCCGCTCCCTTGGACATTAACCCCCTATATACCCTGTACCTGTGTGCATCATTTCCTGTTCGTGGACACTGGCCCTTTAAGAAAGGGTCAGTGACCGCGTGCGCGCCCTAATGCGCATGCGCGCGGCCCGGGTGCCAGAAGCCAACACAGGAAGCTGAGAGGAGGACGCAGCAGAGCCGGCCATGGACTGGGAAGCCGACGGGCGCCGGGAGCGGGGACCAGGGGGCCTGGGAAGCGCTGGGACTGGAGGCTGGAGAGCGGGGAGCGTGGCAGGTGAGCCGGGGAGCAGAGCAGAGGACCCGGGGAGCGGAGCAGAGGACCCGGGGAGCGTGACAATATTGTTCTCAAATCATGTTGACGCATGTACCTCTACGATGTAATCAAGCACTTTTGTGGATACAGCTTTTTGTATCTATCCGGGGGTCGCTCTGAGATCATGCGCTGTGCAGTTTCTATGGGTGACGCGCCAACAGAGCGAGTGACAGGGGGGCGGGACTTTGGTCCGGTCTCCATGGACACTCTACGCCACAGGGATACATACCGCGTGACACGTGGTCATGTGACCTGATGACGTGCTCGCAGTGCGACTCACCCATTGGACCCACATCATGATGCTCGTAGCGCCCGATACCGGCAGTCTGTTACCAGCTGTTACGGATTCCACATAATATATGAAGGCACACACTACATCCCCATTATGCCTCCTGACGAAACCGGAAGCGGTGAAATGCGCGTCGAGGTGGGAGTGGCTGTCTGAGCGGGTGCCGATCGCTATACACATGGCTACAGGTAATTCACTATAAAGTTCCTGGTTCATAGTGCTTACATGATAATTTAGTGTGGGAGCGACTGCTGCATGGGAGCATACTGCCTTATTACATATATAGAGGTGCTGGTATTTTCCAACACTCTGCTGGCAACTGCATCCCAGCAACATTCATATCTCGCATTTAGGACCATAGTCCATATGCTATATGAACTAGACACATGTATAAATCATACTTATTTATATCAGCCCGGCTATAGGTAATCTACTATAAAGTCTCTGGTTCATAGTGTTGGCATAGTATGAGATAATTAAGTGTGGGAGTGACTGCTGCATGGGAATATACTGTCCTTATAATATTTAGAGGTGTTGGTATTTTCCAGCACTCTGTTGGCAACTGCACCCTAGCAGCATTCATATCTCTCACTTGTAACCATAGTCTATATGCTATATGAACTAGACATATATATAAATCATATTTATGTACATTAGCCGGAATATATGTAATTGCGGATCATACTTGTCTCAGACAGCTACTTTAAGTAGTGCGATTTTCCCCCTATTCCTCATCTGTGTTGCCTATATTTAAAGTATTCTTTAACACTTTGTATGTGTTTTTTATAACATTTAATAAACTTGGCATGATTAAATTAATATCTGCTTTGTGTACCTGTAATTCTTGTCTATAGGATCTCCCATTCCCAGGGACACTTTTGTTTTCTAATATTTGAGGCTAACTATAGGTTGTATGCTATATTTCTCCTTCTGTATTTTCAGATGCCTCGAGCACTAGCTACATGGACTATTAAAAGCGAGACAAGGCTTGGATAAATCAGATAGGCTCATTGTTTGGTGAGGGGGGAGTCGTTGAGAGTGAAACTTGTAATGTTAAGGATTTGAAACTCAAGGTCACTAATTCCCTAAAAAAACGCACGCGCTTGTGGTGGTGTAAGGGTTGGACGGACCCCTTACAAGGAGGCGCAGTTTTCCCCCCTGAAGATACCCCACGCTGGGGTAGATAAAGCTGTTAATATTAATGTATTTTTACTGTATAGATGGGTTTCCCCTAGAGGCCGGGTGGGACGGCTGTCCCCATAGAAACAGTGCAGGAGAGAGGAGGAGCCGGCAGCTTGAGGGGGAGGGAGAGAGAGTGCTGTAAGGGAAAAAGTTTGAGTTTGAGTTAGTTGATTCCGGGATGGGGAGAAGGAGCAACGGGGGCAGAGTGTGGGAGCTATGGTGGTAGCTAGCGAAAGGAAAGAAAAGGAAAGTGTCCTAAACGGTGAAGCAGAGTTGTGTGGGTCAAATCTGCGGTAGCCGGAGCGGGAGCCCAGGTGAAGGAGACTAGAAGTAGCCGGGCAAGGTCCCCTGAGAAGAGAAGACAGGAGCAGTTTTTCCCTGGCAGGAATTGTGATTGCGTGTTACAAGATCCGTGCATTGAGCCTGTTGTGAAACTCTGTGCAATAAAAATGTCATTTGGTTCAACTGATCTCCGCCTGCAAGGTCTTCCTGCGTCTGACAGCGTGCTCTCTTCCACCACACTCTGCCCCACAAAACAATCCCCTGTCCCAAAAGTGACGGCTGAGCCGGGGGTTAGCCTGATAGAAAAAGGGGCCACGACTACAACCCCCGAGGCACCCCGGCACCCCGTTACATGTGGCGTAGTCGGCAGGATGCGGACTATCTGCGGGGGGTCCCGATCCAAGAATGTGAAGAGCAAGTGGTGCCTAAGGCGTTGGACCAGGCACAAGACGGCGCTAAGATGGCCACCATCTTCACGAACACAGTGAGCGTGCGAAGAACTGGCGCTAAAAGAAAAACCCTGAGCTGGCCGGCGAAGAAAAAGAAGTGCGGAGTGCGCCGCCCAAAGAGGGGAGGTGCCGGCCCCAAGATGCTGCTGAAGACTGGAGACGTAGGCGGTGCTACAGAGAAAAAGAGGCGTCGCCTATGCTGGGTTGACCTGGTGAGTGAGGCCAGGGGTGGAGTGTATCCAAGAGCAGGAAAAGAAGGCCCGCCTCCACCTTCCCCAGCGCCATCACAGGAAGAGCCACAGAAGACGCCAACTCAGCAGCTGGCACTAAGTCTAATGGAGACACAGATGAAGAAGCGAGCTGCCGCGGGCGCGCTGGTGACAACCAGCCTGGGAAGAGGACGCCCGAGGCAGAGTGTAGCCGAGGAGGCACTTACCGTAAAGCTTCCGGCTGTGCCAGGAGGTCCGGAGCGGCCCGCAAATGTAACGTGGGTCACTTCATGGGATGCCGTGACCGGTGAAACATCCACTGAAGTCCGGGCCACCTACAAGACGCAACTACAGCCGGGAAGCGAAACCCTGGGAACACCCCTCCAGAGTCCGGAGGTGGTTACGCCAGTCAAGGTAGGACCTCCAGCCCCCACCGAAGTTCCGGCCCCGGGAGAGCAACATGCCCCAGAGTTTGTGGAAGATGAGTGGGGATTTTTCTGGGAGCCGGTAAAGCCGGCGCCCCTAACCCGACGACAGTCCCCGCCGCCTGAGACAGATCCGGTGCAAGAAAGGTTACTGGCCGAGACCGTGGCCCGGGAGATGATGGCCGGTCCCCTTAGTGAAGAGTTTGATCGGCAGTGTACCGTTGGCACCGTGGTCAAGTTCAATCAGGCCGAAGGCTACGGGTTCATAGAAGACGATGAGACCAGGGATCACTTTTTTTTATAACCGGGTCAATCTGGACATTGAAGGGTTACCTCAACGCCTCCATACACTGTACCCGGGGGAGAAAGTGAAGTTCCGGAGAGAAGTAGGATGCCAGGGCCTACTTGCCGTGGGAGTGACCCGGATGCCCACTGCTCAAGAGGCCGCACAGTGGCAACAAGAGATCGAGTGGGAGGAATGTCAGTACCGGAGACGTACACAACAGAGACCGGTGCTGGCTGAGACTTGCCGGCCGAGAAACACGCTGGCGGTGTCGCCAGAAGTCATTACAGGACTGATAGCTGAGCCGGAAAAGGAGACGCCGGCAGTATTGGCGATTCGTCAAAGTATGGTGACGCACCCGGTGGTCGTCGTTGGAAGTCCAAAGCCGTCCCGTCCAGCTACCCCGTCACCTCCGCCGGGAGCCGAGGGGCCAAAACCGGAGACAGAGGAATCGGAGACACCGGCTAACTATGAACCGTTCCGGAGGCTGCGCCGCTTGCCAGGCCAGTCCCTCTCCGATTACGTGAGGGCCCAGCGAGCCGAATGGCAACATGCCTATCATCCCGTGTGAATCCTAACGATCGGAGATGATGGACATAAATGTGTCAAGAACCGGTAGTGTTAAAGAAAAAACCGGTGAAGGTTTGTGGTTGTAGCAACGTTTAAGCTACCGAGCCCGGAAGGAGCCTGATGCCGGACTGTGCAAGGACTCCCTCCGTGATTGCGATGGAAACTTTTATTATCTGTGCTCCCTGCCAGCAAAGACCGGGAGCGCCTGTTGAAGGCCTCCGGGCAAACTGCCTGCAAAGACGGGAGCTCCCTTGGAGGGACTCCGGGCGCAGAACTTGTGCGCTCAGTGGTTGTTTTTTTTCTCATGAAGGTTTTAAAGTTTTATCCAAAGTTTGCCTTGCTGCTAAGATTGTGTTTTACAGGTGCGAGCCTTGCCGGGAGGCTAAGGCAAAAAGAGGGGAGGAATGTAAGGGGTGGACGGACCCCTTACAAGGAGGCGCAGTTTTCCCTCCTGAAGATACCCCACGCTGGGGTAGATAAAGCTGTTAATATTAATGTATTTTTACTGTATAGATGGGTTTCCCCTAGAGGTCGGGTGGGACGGCTGTCCCCATAGAAACAGTGCAGGAGAGAGGAGGAGCCGGCAGCTTGAGGGGGAGGGAGAGAGAGTGCTGTAAGGGAAAAAGTTTGAGTTTGAGTTAGTTGATTCCGGGACGGGGGAGAAGGAGCAACGGGGGCAGAGTGTGGGAGCTATGGTGGCAGCTAGCGAAAGGAAAGAAAAGGAAAGTGTCCTAAACGGTGAAGCAGAGTTGTGTGGGTCAAATCTGCGGTAGCCGGAGCGGGAGTCCAGGTGAAGGAGACTAGAAGTAGCCGGGCAAGGTCCTCTGAGAAGAGAAGACAGGAGCAGTTTTTCCCCGGCAGGAATTGTGATTGCGTGTTACAAGATCCGTGCATTGAGCCTGTTGTGAAACTCTGTGCAATAAAAATGTCGTTTGGTTCAACTGATCTCCGCCTGCAAAGTCTTCCTGCGTCTGACAGCGTGCTCTCTTCCACCACACTCTGCCCCACAAAACAATCCCCTGTCCCAAAAGTGACGGCTGAGCCGGGGGTTAGCCTGATAGAAAAAGGGGCCACGACTACAACCCCCGAGGCACCCCCGGCACCCCGTTACAGTGGAATAAGGTGTCTTTGGAAAATTACCTCCAGAAAGATATTATCCCTCGAGGACTTAGATTACAGATATTCCCCACTACTGAAACACCTGATCCAGTATTTATAGAGAGATGGGAAGATACACTCACTAAATGTTCCCGTACACTAATTGAACTCTTGATTGGACTGGATAAAAAATCTATAGAAACTGTAGAAAAAGATATTGATACATATAAAGTACAAATTCAGGAAAATCTCTCATCGGAGGAATTTTCTAAATTTGATAAAGATCTGGATGCAGAAATTAATAAATGTGAAAAAGAGGTGCAGGAAAGAAAAATTAAGAAATTTCAAAGAGACCTTTCCGATTACCAAGATAAAAAAGTATATCGGTGGTACAATAATAACCAAAGAAATAAAAATAGACGAGGTTCACAAGCTTCTTGCATTACATCCAATCTGTCTGAGGAAACATATGGAGAACATTTTTTAGCCAAGCGGCAAGGGAGGGGAGATGGTCCAGAACGAAACCCTCTGTCAACTGCCCAAAACCCAGGAAGTTCTGGAAGAGTCCTAAGGAACCAGAAAAAGTGGGGATACAAAACAAAGACAAACTAAAGGTAATCAACCTTTCAAATAAAAATCTTACCAGTGCACAGATATGTGTATTGGAAAAGGGACTTACTTTCTCCCCCACTGCACACTTTGACCATTTCACCTTTATTAAAGACTTAGAACTTTTTGCCAGAAAATTAAGGTATAAGAAGTTCTTTGCATCAAAGGATGATGATGACTTCCCTACCTTTAGAGAACAACAAGCCTTATCCGATCTTCAAACCTTGTTGGATGAACAAGAGATAGAGGAACCTGCACATCCGCAGTTTCCTACGTACCTGCATAGCCGGACGCAAGTTTCCCCCCCCATGGCCTCAGTCCGAATGTTGATATTTTTGTAAAATTAGTTAAAAAAGAGCTATTGACTATTTCAGAGAAAACAAGAAACCATAATCTAACATTCCAGGAGAGAAGAGCCATTAAAGAACTAAGAGATATGAAATATGTGGTCATAAAACCGGCCGATAAGGGGGGGAATCTTGTTGTCTGGCCTGCAGATATGTATGAAGGCGAAGCGTTCCACTTCCGACAACTTAATGTTACCAACTGCTACCAAAAATTAAGTAACAACCCTACAATACAATATAAAAAAATATTGGATGGAATTATTGAAACTGGATTCAGGAGGGGAGTCATCACTGAAAAAATGAGAGATGGACTTCTTACGAGATGTCCAAGAGTCCCGACCGTTTATTTAACACCAAAAATTCATAAGGACAAGGACAACCCCCAGGGATGACCTTTTGTGTCGGGTATAGGGGGGTTGAATGAAAAGATTTGTAGATTTATCAATTTTTACCTCCAGGGATGTGTCGGGACCCTGCCATCATACATCAGAGACTCAACTGATATACTCAGGCGGCTGCACAATATTCATCTAGAGCCAGATATGATGTTGGTAACATGTGACGTGGAGTCGCTGTACACGTCTATTGCACATAGCCATGGTACCACTGCATCGAGAACCTACCTACAAATGACCAACATGGATAGTGACCTCATTGATTTTGTTATGGAACTTTTAGATTTCATATTGAGACACAACTATTTCTTATTTAAGGACCGCTATTACCTACAGCTCCAGGGAGTGGCAATGGGGGCGACCTGTGCGCCTTCATATGCCAATCTTTTCCTGGGGCTGTGGGAGCGGGAGATTGTACAATCTTTGGTGGGCTTCGATACAGTCGTATCATGGTATAGATATATAGATGATGTCCTGTTTATATGGCAGGGCTCTGAGACATCCCTGGTAACGTTCTTACAACAACTGAACAACAACCATCTGAACATAAAACTTACATCCAAATATGAGTATGACAGGGCGGAATTCTTGGACATCTCAATATTAAGAGGGGTTGACGGCAGTTTGGTGACTGATGTATTTCGAAAAAGCACAGCAACAAATTCACTCTTGCATGCATCCTCCTCCCACCACCCACAAACAATCAAGGCAGTACCAACTGGACAATTCCTGCGCATGCGCAGGATTTGTTCAAGAGAGGTGGACTTTGAAGTCCAAGCTAATCGACTCAGTGCTAGTCTTAAAGAGAGAGGATATAGACCCCAAAATATCAAACAAGGCTATACTCGAGCGCTAAACAGTAAACGAGAGACACTGTTAATGTCATACAAGAAAAACAGTGGCCTACAACCTGTTAGATTTATATCAAACTTTAACACTAAATGGCACAACATTAGGAACATCTTTCAAAAACATTGGGGAATCTTGTTGGCTGATCAAGATCTGGCCAAACACCTTACAGTCCACCCATCCATCACTTGGCGCAGATCAAAGAATCTAAAAGATTTGCTTACTCGTAGCCATTATATCCCGCCAATTCAAAATCCTCTCACCCAGAAGGGACCCAAGTGTGGCTGCTTTCAATGTGGAAACTGCACTGCATGTACATACATAGATAGAAGTACTACATTCACAAACAGTGCAGAGTCAAAATGTTTCTCCATCACGTACAACATAACATGTAAAACTGATATGGTAATTTACTATGCTAGTTGTCCCTGTAAAAAAATCTATATAGGGATGACCACTAGATAACTACGGGTAAGAACATTGGAACATGTTCGAGACATTATAAATGCCCAAGGGTGCAAAGATACCAATGAGTTAAAAACCATACCACGGCATTTCTCGATACACCACAAATGCAACCCCAAGGGCCTGAGAGTGAAGGGTATAGATCATGTAAGCCTGGGTGTGAAAGGGGGGGACTACAAAACAGAACTCCTAAAAAAGGAGACGAAATGGATGGTGGTCCTTGACACCGTGATGCCCAATGGCCTCAATGAGGCCTTGAGTTTCAAACCCTTTTTACCAACTTAGCGCGAATTTTAGGTCACGAATACTTTATTACATTTTAATTCTCTCCCTAATTTTTCCTCTTTTTTCTATACTCTCTTTGTGCCTTTTTATTGTAGCGTTTAGGTTTGGAACATAATATGATACTACGTGGAATGGATATGAACAAGAAATGGATTTAAATCGATATTACATCCGGATTTCCAATAGACAACAATCAAAACAACGGTGGAATCGAGTGTCAGCAGCCTGTGTATATGTTGTACCCTACCTATATATTTAATTTATGTGAGCACTGGTGTGAGGATGGGCATGTTAGAGTACAGTGGGGTCGGATATGGTGGTGGAAACGTGGAGTATACATGTACTTATGCCTGGGAATTTGCCTAGGCTCAACTGATATGTGGTCTTTATTCCACGTTTTCATTATGCACCATGTGGGGCTACTGTATTTAAAAGTCTTTTAAAATTATGTTACATCATATGACTTATATGCTGAGGGGTACAACTGGTTGATAGAATCAGGGAGGCCGATATACATATTATATATGTCCCTTGATGTAAATTCTGGAGCCTGATAAGCTCTGGAATATTGGCTGATGTAGTGTGTTGTCTACTTGTGGTTGTCCCACATGTGTATGTGCCCACATTTTTTTGCTATATGGGTGCTAGGATATGCATTTATGTAGGCCTATACATTTGCAGGGTAATTTCTGCCTATTTGGGTATATACACATTTTGGATTACAGAAACCATGCATTTTACAGTATGGGCCTATGGTGTCACATACTGAGAGATACACATGGCCTATACTGGACTGCGTATGTAAAATGCCCCACATTGGGTAGCTGTACCATGTTAGCTATATGTATAAAATTAAGATCTCTTATCAAACATATATAAATGGTTGCAGCTATTGATTCCAAGTTATATATTCATACATTCTATATGGCTTATGTCTTCAAAAAACTTGTATATTGTTCTCAAATCATGTTGACGCATGTACCTCTACGATGTAATCAAGCACTTTTGTGGATACAGCTTTTTGTATCTATCCGGGGGTCGCTCTGAGATCATGCGCTGTGCAGTTTCTATGGGTGACGCGCCAACAGAGCGAGTGACAGGGGGGCGGTACTTTGGTCCAGTCTCCATGGACACTCTACGCCACAGGGATACATACCGCGTGACACGCGGTCATGTGACCTGCTGACGTGCTCGCAGTGCGACTCACCCATTGGACGCACATCATGATGCTCGTAGCGCTCGATACCGGCAGTCTGTTACCAGCTGTTACGGATTCCACATACTATATGAAGGCACAAACTACATCCCCATAATGCCTCCTGACGAAACCGGAAGCGGTGAAACGCGCGTCGAGGTGGGAGTGGCTGTCTGAGCGGGTGCCGATCGCTATACACATGGCTACAGGTAATTCACTATAAAGTTCCTGGTTCATAGTGCTGGCATGATAATTTAGTGTGGGAGCGACTGCTGCATGGGAGCATACTGCCTTATTACATATGTAGAGGTGCTGGTATTTTCCAACACTCTGCTGGCAACTGCATCCCAGCAACATTCATATCTCGCATTTAGGACCATAGTCCATTCGCTATATGAACTAGACACATGTATAAATCATGCTTATTTATATCAGCCCGGCTATAGGTAATCTACTATAAAGTCTCTGGTTCATAGTGTTGGCATAGTATGAGATAATTAAGTGTGGGAGTGACTGCTGCATGGGAATATACTGTCCTTATAATATTTAGAGGTGTTGGTATTTTCCAGCACTCTGTTGGCAACTGCACCCTAGCAGCATTCATATCTCTCACTTGTAACCATAGTCTATATGCTATATGAATAAGACATATATATAAATCATATTTATGTACATTAGCCGCATTATATGTAATTGCGGATCATACATGTCTCAGACAGCTACTCTAAGTAGTGCGATTTTCCCCCTATTCCTCATCTGTGTTGCCTATATTTAAAGTATTCTTTAACACTTTGTATGTGTTTTTTATAACACTTAATAAACTTGGCATGATTAAATTAAAGTCTCTTCTGCTTGTTGCCTGTCCTTAGCAGTGGTTTCCTAGCAGCTATTTTACCATGAAGGCCTGCTGCACAAAGTTCTCCTCTTAACAGTTGTTCTAGAGATGAAGGTGTGTCCAAACTTTTGGTCTGTACTGTATTTAATGGGATTCTGTCAGCAGATTTCTGCAATGTACACCTGAAAATAGTGTGCTGCCCCCGCGACAGCCGACGCGCTGCTCGGATCCGGATCCGCAGTGGCTTGAGGGGTCCCCGGTCGCGCGGCTACTCGAAAGTAAAAGGGGGATGGAAAGGATGGATTTGGATAATGTTCGTGACGCCACCCACGGTTCGTGGTAAAAATGGGGATACCACCGCTGCTGTGTTTAGGGGAGATGGGAGCGCCCGGGAGCGATGGAATGGCAGCAATTGATGTTAACCCCTCCGTGGGCAGGGGAAGGTGACCCGGGGCTTGGTGAAGGCAGGCTGGGGACCTGTTGGGAGCAAAGGGGCACCACGTACTCACACAGTCCAGAGATGCTGACACTGACACCGGGTAAACCAAAGTCTTGAACGTCCTGCAGCCTTAGTCCAAGCTTGGTGTGTCCGTGCCCTTTTGGCGTTGCTGGCTGGTCTGAAGCCTTGTCCCTTTGCACTCTGTTTACACTTGGTGGATCCCTTTCGCCTATAACTACTCGGGTCCCGCTCACCTGCGTGGCTAGCAGGGTGAGCTTGCTCTCAGGGTTCATGCATGGGATCTTCTGGACGGCTTTGGAAAGTCCTATCCCTATAGTTGCGTTATTACCCCGATTCTGGAGCGGGTGTAGAGAGGTTCATGAGGATTCCCTTCCAGTCGGGTGAATTACTGGGCTGCGTGAAGCTACTTCCCAGCCTACTGTCCACGTACCCCGCCGTGCCCTGGCCCCAGCCCGGCTGTAGCCCAAGGCTGCCGGTCTGCCCTCCGTGGCAGTACCGTGCCCCTTGTCACTATCCCCTGCTACCAGGGTTCCAGATCCTTCCAGGCCAGACCAACGTCTGGCACCTGGGACTGTTACAGGAGCCCAGCTCCGCAGCGTGACCTACCCTGTCACCGCTCACTGGCACTTCTCTCCAACTACTACTCTCTCTCTCCTGACACTTCTGGCCCTCCTTCTACCATCCCTCTATCTGGGTGGCCCTATTCCCCTTAGGCTACCCAATGGGTGTTTGGTGGGTGTGATGCAGAGTGTTCATCAGGATTTGTGTATTTCTGTTCTTAGCAACAACAAAGGGACAGGACCTGTAACCAAGGAGGAGCGGGTACCATGCAGAAGGGCAGATTGCACGGCACCCTTGTGGCGACCTGATAGGCCAGGGCGTCACAATAGCATGCTGCAAGTGTTAAAACAGAGATTTCAGCCCTGGCTCTGTTATCTCACAGTCTTTTTAAAGCCCCCATCACACACAGCGAGATCGCTAGCGAGATCTCTGAAACGTCACAAGTTTTGTGACATATCATTGACCTCGCTAGTGATATTGCTGTGTGTGAAAAGCAGCAGCGAGTGGGTCCCTGCTGCGAGGTCGCTGATCGTAACAAAACGATCAGGACCATTTTTTGCTCGTCGGTTGGTTGTGCAGCACGCATCGGCGTGTTTGACGGCGGGAGACCAACGAGCGCCCAGCGTCGGACTGGCTACTGGAGGAATCTCCAGTAATGCCAGGCCTGGATTCAATTACCTG
Source organism: Anomaloglossus baeobatrachus (assembly GCF_048569485.1). Taxonomy (NCBI): domain Eukaryota; kingdom Metazoa; phylum Chordata; class Amphibia; order Anura; family Aromobatidae; genus Anomaloglossus; species Anomaloglossus baeobatrachus. The sequence continues at coordinate 832,323,700 of NC_134353.1, read as the reverse complement.
CATTGCACTCTGGAGCTCTCACCTGAGCTCCAGAGTGCAGCCTAGACTGCACCGCGAGCGCCGAGTGATTGATTCCCCGCAATCGTTCAATTCATGACAGCTGAAGACAGGCTGGGCTGATCTCCGGTGCTCTCACCTGAACTCCGGATTGCACCCTGGCCTGTCCGCAGCTGTTATGAACTGAACCGCAATCACTGGCTAATCAATTACTCAGCGCTCATGGTGCAGTCCTGCCAACTCTGAGATCAGACCAGGCTGCAGCTGAGAGCTCCGGAGTGCAAAGCAGGTAACTGAATCCAGGTCTGGCATTACAGGAGATTCCTCCGGTATCCAGCAGGGAGCCGTCGTTACACGGGTCGCTGGTGGCTGGTGGCTGATCTCTGATCGCTGTGGAGATCTGTCTGATTGACAGCTCACCAGCGACCATCTAGCGACGTTCCACCGATCCCTGCTAGGTCGGATTGCTGGTCAGATCGCTGGTGCATCGCTACGTGTAGCGGGACCCTAAGCCTGTTATCTTTATCATTAGTTGGTCTCAGTTGCCAACTCCGCCCCCTTTGTGATTAGCAGCTTCTGTCTTTAGAAATATACACTGAAAGCCTGGTGTGGGCAGGGGCAGCTCTCAGAGCTCTGATACATGCAAAATCTAAAATTTTTCACTGTGCCAGATTGGCTACAGCCACTAATCTAAGAACGGCTTTGCACGTTGCAACATCGCACGTGCGATGTCGGTGGGGTCAAGTCGAAAGTGACGCACATCCGGCGTCACTTTCGACATCGTAGTGTGTAAATCCTAGATGATATGATTAACGAGCGCAAAAGCATCGTTATCGTATCATCGGTGTATTCTCCGACATTTCCATAATGCCGGTGCAGAGACAATTCCGATGTAGTTCCTCGTTCCTGCGGCAGCACACATCGCTGTGTGTAAAGCCGCAGGAGTGAGGAACATCTCCTACCTGCCTCCCGGCTGCAATGAGAAGGAAGGAGGTGGGCGGGATGTTTACATCCTGCTCATCTCCGCCCCTCCGCTGCTATTGGCCATCTGGCGTGTGACGTCGCTATGACGCCGCACGACCTGCCCCCTTAGGAAGGAGGCGGGTCGTCGGCCAGAGCGACGGTCGCAGGACAGGTGAGTGAATGTGAAGCTGGCGTAGCGATAATGTTCGCTACGCCAGCTACCACAAGATATCGTACCTGCGACCGGGGCGGTGACTATCACGTGCGACATCGCAGCATCGGTTTGTGATGTCGCAACGTACAATGCCCGCCTAAGTGATACATATAGAATGTAAGCCCGCAAGGGCAGGGCCCTCTTCCCTCTGTACTAGTCTGTCTACTGTAACTTGTATATGTATTTTGTATGTAACCCCCTTCTCATGTACAGCACCATGGAATCAATGGTGCTCTATAAATAAATAATAATAATAATAATAATCATTGAACTCAGGGCCTCTTTGCCTACATTATGCTGCTCTCAGATGAGGTAGCAAAAATCTGCTGACAGATTCCCTTTAACATAGGGCATTTAGTTAACACCTTTTTTGCTATAAATAAAAAAATGCATAAAAACTCTCTCAATGCAATAAGGTGTACCCAGCTGGGATTGTCCTATCTTCTAGTATTAAAAACTCACCTTGTGGCAGCCAACGTCAATATAGATAAAGGCAGAGAAGGACACAGACCCGACTGCTCAGACACCTGCCCAAGGGAAGATATATAAGCACCAACTCAAAAAGGGGGCAATTTCACACTGTGGCCATTTCACAGACAACACCCAAGAAAAAAAAGCAAAGAAAAAAATTCTCCTTTTATTGTTTTCTTGGGTTTTGTCTGTGAAATGGCCTGAGTGTGAATGTGCTCTTACACATTGCACATATACCAACTTATGCTCCGGCTCATTTCTTTGGTTTTACAATGTAAAATCAGTAACAGAGCACCCCAGAAACCACATGCCTCGTATAATACACATAATGTCTTTTGTGACAAAGGGGCTTTTGACGACACTCAAGCACTCGTTTGCGCATTCAGCGGATACTTCTGTCCACTTTATAGCTTTGCCTATGAGCCCATTACCTTAACCTCTAATTCAGCTGCAAGGTCAAGTCTGCTTTCATTTTATTCAATGTCAAAATTTTAACACCATATTACAAAGTATCCATGATTTGTAACCACAATTAGGTGATAGAAAGTTGGAGAACGCTGTAGCTTCGGTGACGTTCTCAAATTACAGGCAACATCCAAAAAGTCATCTCCATTGAACACCATGGTGTGGATTATAACCCTGTGGTCCCGGGTGCCATTTACTGTGAAATCCTATATCCCAATTTAGTAATTTATTTGCCTAAAAGCCATTGTATTTTTCTTGCAAAACCGGCTCGTATTTCTCATGCGAGAGCGTTCATCAAATTGCAAGGTTCTGGATTGTTTGTATTGCCTTTCACATTGTCTTGTCATTTGATTGGAGCATATTCATTCTCTAATACAGAACAACAGGGGTAAAAATTCTTAAAAATAAAAGTGGTCAAAAATTGCCCAATTTCCATCAAATTTAAGATGTCTTCATGTCCATCAGTGGTAAATTCTGGGAAAAAGTCTTATTAAATAAAGGTTATTTTTCAGCAATCGGATTGAAAAAATGGTTAATGGTACTTATGGTTTAACAATTTGGAATCCTTTGATCGGTCTCCTAGAAATGTAATAGCATCCCCTAGTTGTATGTCGAGTTTAGTTAGGGTTGTTTGAAAACTGGGGTAGGGATAATATAAAAGAACAAGTCTGGGCATAAGCGCTGAGATTTCTGTCTGTGTTTTAAAAGATCAAACTGTGTGGAATCCCTTTTTGCAAGTCTGCCAGACACAATAGACTATTAATTAACATGTGCCAAAGGATTCATCAACATACGGAGCTGCTTGGTATGGTTGGAGTTTGCCTCCCTTTTATCCAATTCATGAAAGATCAGCCGCAGATGTAAATCAGCTTCTGTTCAATGTCAAGCAACAAAGAGGCATTATTTTCAGGGCTGTTTCTCTCACAGCGGCAAGAAACATTTTTACTATCTCCTTTTCATGTTCTAAATGTAATGGTGCGGTCCATTTTAGAAGGGGAAAAAAAGGAGAAAAAGAAAGACGAACACAGCACGTTTGTCTAGGGTAATCCACTATACATGGCATGTGATATATTGCAAAGAGGAATGGGGGGGGAGAGCCAAGACAAAGATTCGCTCTCGTTAATGGTGTATCAGCGTAGAAGGGAAGAATTATTCCATGTGGTAGCCATGGGTGACAGTAAACCGGCATGCAAAGTGATGCAAGGGCAGACGGAATTGAATTATCGAAATGGCTGAGAATGTTTTAAAGGATGTAAAACTGATGCTTATGAGGCGAATGGCACTTCAGGTAGACCTCTCCTCACCTTACCGTCCCTACGGAAGGCTGAACAAATAGAATACGAACCTTTTTGGCAAATCAGAAGCTCCTTGCTCCCGGAGCACGCTGTAAAAAGAACAGTTACTTTTCATTCTAAACACTGCTTTTTTTTTTTACATTTTCTAATGCAACCATCTTGGTTGTAAAAAATAACATTTGCTTTTGGAGTAATTTTTGCACAAATCATATAATTTAAATTCACTCTAAGTGTATGTGCACACAGCATCTTTTTCAGGCGGATTTTTCCTCCTGAAAAAGCACTCAATAAATGTTAAAAATAATGAATATATGCACAACAACGTTAAAATGATGTGTTCCATCTTATTTAACTTCTTATAACCGCTTCAGCCATCAAAAGTCATGCAGCAGCTAAAATAAGCGACCCAACCATTCTTCAGCTGGCTTTTGCTTGGAAGATGACACTTTTATATATGAAACGTAAAAGTAAAAAAGGACAAAAAATAGGCAAAGCAGACGATTCAAATGAATAATACTGCCGGAGTTTTCTGTGTTTACCTTCTTCCTTCCTCATTGCTGGCGGCCGCAGGTATGAGGTTCCTGCGGTGTCACACATAGCGATGTGTGCTGCCGCAGGAACGACAAACAACCTGCGTCCTGCTACAGCAACGATATTTTGGAAATGGACAGCGTGTCAACGATCAACAATAAGGTAAGAAAATTTGCTCGTAAACGCTGGTTTGTGCGTTTCACACGCAACGATGTCGCTATCGAGGCCGGATGTACGTCACGAATTCCGTGACCTCAACGACATCGCGTTAGCGATGTCGTTTTCGTGTAAAGCGTCCTTTAGAGTTGTCCTATGGACAGATTCTCCCACCTGAGCTGTGGATCTGTGAAACTCCTCCAAAGTAACTGTGGGTCTCTTGACTAGAGATGAGCCACCACCCTAGTGTTCGAGTTCAGTTTGTCGAACGGCGGGTGTGTTCATCGAACGGTCGACGAACGTTCGTCGAATACCGTCGAACCTCATTGAAAACAATGGCAGACAAACACAAACACATACAAACACATTGAAAACACCTTCTAAGGTGTCCAAAAGGTGACAAACAACTCAGAGTCAGAAGACACCACAAACACATGGAAAAGTGACAAGTACATATACTCATACTGAAAGAAAAGAGCTGGATGAGTAAAAGGAGGAGAAGACACAGATATAGGCATGTCATGCCCTTCTAAAATCATATAAAACACAGCAAGTGGACTCCAACAAGAGTCTCCATTTTTTCCAAAAATGTGGCCACAGACACCACTTAAGTGGCATCAATTGTCCCACAGTTGCAAATTTAAAATGTTGATTTGCATGAAGCACAATCAAAAATACACAAACCTTAAAGGCTGCTTTACATGTGTCGATTTCTCGTGCGATCGCATTTGCTTCTCCAAAGCACACAACCCACTAAATTCCCAAGTGCCAGTCATCAAGAGCACAGCTGCCATACACACAGGTAGCGGGGACCCGAAAGCTTCAAGCCGAGGGGCCACAACAGCCAATCAATTTGGGCATGGAGGCAGGGCTCCGGACTTACCAAGTGATGCCGGTGGGAGCGGGACCTGGACGAGCCCCCCCGCAGAGACTGTGGTACCTAGAGACTTTGGTTTACCATCTGTGTGAGTGTCTGCTTATTCCACCTAATCCAACACCAAGACTACCGCAGTGAGTAACCTGACCCCTGCACCCTGCGTTCCCTAGGCCGAGCCACCTGATTACCCAAACATCCTTACCCCCCACCATCCGGGCCTTCCCTACCTGCGGAAGGACTGAACCCTTGCTGCCCCCACACCATCTGCCCCCGTACTCCCTTCGGCAGCGGCGGTACTCCCCTTACCGCAACCCGCATTTATCCCCTGAAAATACTCCCTTTACATTTGAGTGGCCACAAGCCCCCGGGTCCGGAGACCCTCGAGCCACAGCAACCCCGGATCCGAGCAGTTCGACTGCTGCAGGGGCAGCACAAGAACCCCTCTAGTAACCCCCAATTTTCTAATTAGGACAACACTTTCAGCACCTCCATTGCCTCCATAACCTCATTACAGTAAAACTGCTAAATTTTAATGGGCATCATTTACTGAATTGCCATGGAATTAATGATGCTCTATAAATAATAATAATAATAATATTAAAAAATACTGTAGATACCCCTTAAATATGATTAATATCTCATGAAGTGCCTAAATGAACAATTTTAGGATTCATTTCCCATAATAGTTATTTGTTTTGCAATACATGGGCAGATGCCATATTGCATATGTTAAAATATCATAGGTTGTGTTTTTAATTAATATTTTGTTACAAATAAAAATGAGTTTAGTAAAATTATGTATGACTAATTTTGCTAACCAATAATAGTCCACATTTTGCAACATAAATTTACTGTCTAAATGAATAGGATGTTACTATAATAAATACAGTTTAATTGGATTTGTAGAAATGTAAAATACCTGACTTGAGATAAGGACCACAGACACAAATAATTTGAGCAGTATGGAAAAAAATAGATAAACCAGGTCTAGTGTTCTCAGCCTGGCTCTCAATAAAGGGACAAAATACATATAATATATGGTGATGTATTTGATAAAAACACAAAGAAAATCCTTTTGAAACCTGATAATTGCATAATATACCACAGTGGTTTATTAGATTACAACATTCCACTATTCATCGCTAGGATTTACATAGGGAGGGATGTGAAGGATGTTTCCACAAGCTGGCTGTGTCCCTTACATAACATGTGAAGATAGGTGCTCTGGTCAGATGAGCCAGAGTAGAACTTTTTGGATTAAATGCAAGATGCTATGTGTGGCGGAAAACTAACACTGCATATCACACTAAAACACCATCCCTACCTTCAAACATGGTGGTGGCAGCATCATGCTGTGGAGATGCTCTTCATCAGCATGGACAGAGAAACCTATCAGAGTTGATGAGATTAGATGGAGCTAAATATAGGGCAATCCTGGAATAAAACCTGTCGTATAGCACTGTTTTGTATAACAAATTTGATGATATATATATATATATATATACAGACCAAAAGTTTAAATAGTTATTAAGTTTAAAATAGCTGCTAGGAAACCACTGCTAAGGACAGGCAACAAGCAGAAGAGAGTTGTTTGGGCTAAAGAACACAAGGAATGGACATTAGACCAGTGGAAATCTGTGCTTTGGTCTGATGAGTCCAAATTTGAGATCTTTGGATCCAGCTACCGTGTCTTTATAGAAAAGGTGAACGGATGGACTCTACATGCCTGGTTCCCACCGTGAAGCATCGGGGACGAGGTGTGATGGTGTGGGGGTGCTTTGCTGGTGACACTGTTGGGGATTTATTCAAATTTGAAGACATACAGAACCAGCATGGCTACCATAGCATCTTGCAGCAGCGTGCTATTCCATCCAGTTTGCGTTTAGTAGGACCATCATTTATTTTTCAACAGGACAATGACCCCAAGCACACCTCCAGGCTGTGTAAGGGCTATATGACTAAGAAGGAGAGTGATGCGGTGCTACGCCAGATGACTTGGCCTCCACAGTCACCAGACCTGAACCCAATCGAGATGGTTTGGGGTGAGCTGGACCGCAGAGTGAAGGCAGAAGGGCCAACAAGTGCTAAGCATTTCTGGGAACTCCTTCAAGACTGTTGGAAAACCATTTCCGGTGACTACCTCTTGAAGCTCATCAAGAGAATGCCAAGAGTGTGCAAAGCAGTAATCAAAGCAAAAGGTGGCTACTTTGAAGAACCTGGAATATAAAACATATTTTCAGTTGTTTCACACTTTTTTAAGTATTTCATTCCACATGTTTTAATTCATAGTTTGGATGCCTTCAATGTGAATCTACAATATTTAGAGTCATGAAAATAAAGAAAACTCTTTGAATGAGAAGGTTTGTCCAAACTTTTGGTCTGTACCTATATGTGTGTGTTTGTATGTTTCTATGTATATATATTTCTTGGATTATTTTTTTTGAGTACAAGCACTGTTACACTTTATATATATAAAAAAAAATGTGCACAAGGTTTTTTAGTGCACTTTTACTTTTTTATTGATTGACTGTAATATATTAAGTGTTGTTTACAGTGTGACGGGGTGTACATCAGAGCAAAGAGAGACAACAGGCCGAGGATGATCCAACAGGTTTACTAACAGGAATACAGGAACAGCACACGACAAGTCCAAATAAAACAGATTCGGGGGCACCTCCCGATAATCCAAAGTGCCAGATCACAACGTAATAGTCCTTTTCAGAGTCCCAGAAATCCCACACAATCCACTGGACGGCGAGATCTGTCCGCAGATTCAGATCTCGCTCCCTTCCTCTTCAAAAACTCAACTCCCAACTGCATTTAGAAACAGGAGTGAATTGTTTGAGCTCGTGGGCCCGCCCCTCAAGGGTAGGGGTCTATGCAATGGTTGGGCCCACTAGAAGATTCTAGAAGGTTGGCTCCGAGATGTCTACAGGTTTGTGTAGTTGGCGTTATCCACTGCTTACGAAACAATGAGAAGTTCCCCTGGCTGTGTGGACAAGAGATAACTGCATTATGGGCCCAGAGACACAGGAGATGGGGGGAAGGTATGGTTACTTACATCCCAAGACATTTCAAAGTGTTCAGTAAGTACAACCAAAGGAAAGTGACATCACATCCTGACATAGTATTACAGCAAATACAGTGAGAAGGTAAAATACATCATGACAATTCCTTCCCCTCCCAACTTGTGTACGTACTAGGGACCTCTACAGGTCGCTGGTTAAGTACACGCAGGCATGGCTGACAGGACTCAAGGCTCCTCTTGCCTGGACAGTCCATCTGCATTTTGGTGTTGGCTGCCCCTTCTATATTGTATGGTAAAGTTATAGGGCTGCAGAGCCAGGCTCCATCGCAGTAAGCGTCCATTGTCCCCAGAGACTCTGTTCAGCCAGGTGAGGGGATTGTGATCAGTAACCACAGTGAATTCCCGTCCATACAGATACGGCCGTAGTTTCTTAAGGGCCCACACTACAGCCAGACATTCCTTCTCAACAGTTGCATAGGCCACTTCTCGGTCCAGCAGTTTCCGGCTGAGATAGGCGATGGGGTGCTCGTCCCCAGCTGCATTCACCTGGCTGAGGACAGCTCCCAGTCCATAAGCAGAGGCATCCGTTTGCACAATGAATCTCCTCTTGTAGTCTGGAGCAGCCAGGACAGGATCGCAGATCAAAGCATCCTTCAGCCGGTTAAAAGCCTCATCACAGGCTGGAGTCCAGATCACCAGCCGGGGCATTGTTTTCTTGGTCAGGTCGGTAAGAGGCTTGGCCACAGTACTGAAATGAGAAACAAATTTTCGGTAATAACTGGCAGTGCCCAGAAAAGCCATAACTTGTTTCTTAGTTTGGGGTACAGGCCAGTCTCTAATAGCCTGGATTTTGGCAGGCTCAGGTCGGAGCTTCCCTCCTCCCACTCTATGTCCTAGGTACTGGACTTCCCCCATCCCCAATTGGCATTTATCGGGTCGAATAGTTAGGCCGGCTGCAAGAATCAGGTCCAAAATAATGGCTACTTGATTCAGATGTTCCTCCCATGTGTGGCTGAAGACGGCGATATCATCCAAGTAGGCACAAGCAAAGTCATCACATCCCCGGAGGATCTGATCCACCATTCTCTGGAAGGTGGCCGGGGCATTTTTCATTCCAAAAGGCATGCTTAGAAATTCATACAGACCAAAGGGGGTTATAAAAGCGGACCGTTCTCTCCCTTCATCCGTTAGAGGGATCTGCCAGTATCCCTTACTGAGATCCAAGGTAGTGACATATCGGGACCCAGCCAGTCGGTCTAGAAGTTCGTCAATACGAGGCATTGGGTAAGGATCGCTGACGGTATGGTCGTTTAGTCGCCGATAGTCCACACAAAATCGAGTACTCCCATCCTTCTTGGGTACTAACACCACAGGGGAGGCCCAAGGGCTATGGGAGGCCTGGATTACCCCAATCTGTAACATCTCCTCCAGTTCGTGCTGCATGGTGTTTCGAACTGATTCAGGTACCCGGTAAGGAGCCAGTTGTATGGGACGGATGCCCTGAGTGTCCACATGATGTTGGGTGACGGTGGTTCGACCTGGTTGGGATGAGAAAGCAGCCCGTCTCTGTTGAAGCACTTCCAGCATCTGGATTTTCTGTAAGGAGTCCAGGTAATCTCCCAGGGGAACCTGTTCCACAGTGGATGGGGCTCTCGCTGCTTCCACGAGATCAGGTAGAGAGTCCTCATCCTCTTGACCATCTTCTGAAGCCAACCGACAGCTTGCTATCATTGGAATGTTCCGGTCATGGTACTCCTTAATCATATTCACATGGACAGTCTTTTGCCTTAGCCCCTGATCATCTAAAGCAAGAAGGTAATTGGTATCATTCAGTTTTCTGAGAACCCGGAAGGGACCCTCCCATGTGGTCTGCAGTTTATTCTGCCGATGGGGAACAATCATTAAGACTTGTTGTCCTTCTACAAACTCCCGATAGCGTGCGTTACGGTCATACCATGTCTTCTGTCTGGTTTGAGCCATACGCAAATGACTCTGTGCAAAACTAGCAAGTTGGGCCAAGGTTTCTCGCAGCTTTAGGACATAAGGGACAACAGGGGTTCCTGTATCTTCAACTTGCCCCTCCCAGTATTCCTTGAGCAGGGTTAAGGGTCCTCGGACCTTTCTTCCATAGAGTAGTTCAAAGGGGGAGAACCCAGTGGACTCCTGGGGAACTTCCCGATAGGCAAACAAGAGATGGGGTAGGTATTTCTCCCAGTCTGAATCTCGGTCCGTGAAGGCCCTCAGCATATTCTTCAGAGTGCCGTTGAATCGTTCACAAAGTCCATTTGTTTGGGGATGATACGGGGTCGTTCGGATCGCTCGTACTCCACAGGTGCGCCACAGACACTGGACCAACTCTGACATAAACTGGGAGCCTTGGTCCGACAAGATCTCACTGGGGAATCCTACTCTGGTAAAAATAATAACCAAGGCCTCGGCCACCTTGGCTGCAGAGATACTTGACAAGGCCACGGCTTCTGGATATCGGGTGGCGTAGTCCACAACAGTGAGAATGTACTGCTTTCCAGATTTACTTGGTTTAGCCAGAGGTCCAATGATATCAACAGCTACTCTTTGAAAGGGTTCTTCTATTATAGGGAGCGGTTGCAGGGGTGCCTTTGGGTGATCTCCGGGTCGCCCTCTACGCTGACATATGTCACAAGTTCGGCAGAAATGCGCCACTGCTTGGGAAATCCCCGGCCAATAAAAAGTTTGAGTCAATCGTCTCTCGGTGCGGGTTTTGCCTTGATGGCCAGCCGTAGGAATGTCATGAGCCAGGTGTAATAGGGGAATTCTGTACTTCTGAGGAACAATCAGCTGTTTGCTATAAGTCCAGGGCTTATCTAGGGAGTCGGCATTGGCAACCCGATACAGAAGTCCATTTTCTCTGATAATTCTTTCTCCGTTTTCCCCTAGCTGCCCTATTTCAGCCCGAGTTCTAAAACTAGCAAGGGTGGGGTCAGTCTCTACTTCTTGTCTAAACTGAACTTTATCCCAAGTAACATTCATATTATCCCCACAAGAAGAATCACTCACCGGGTGTAATGGCAGTTCTGGTGGCCTCAGTTCCATGGATGGGTTGTACACGTCCACATGGGCTGCTCTCTTGGCTTGACTTCTGGTTACCGCACCGACAAAGTGGCAATGAAGATTCCCCACATCATTTCCTAGAAGAACGTCTGCAGGGAGGCCGCTCATCACACCGACCACACATTGTTTTGCCCCAAAGCCATAATCCAGGGTCACACTCGCTCTTGGAATATATCTCTGGGTACCTCCTGCCAGTTCAATGGCAATTCCTGGTCCCTTTTGAATTGCTTGTGGTTGAATTACTCGGGGATCGGCTATGGTGAGGAAAGCCCCAGTGTCACGGAAGCCAACAACTTTTTGGCCATCCAGCACGACCTCCTGTAGATGTTTGTCCTGAAGATCAGAAGAACAGGTGGCTGGAGCTCGCACCCCATAGACTCCGGGTAGGGGAGCCAGGATATCTGAGTCACTTGGCAAGTCATCAGGCACAGAATCCAGCTCTTCTCCTGGTGAAGGTGTCTGTAGGTAATGAACAGGCAAAGGCGGTCTGTAGCTGTTCTGTCTACGAACACCTGGACATTGGAATTGCATGTGCCCAGGCTGCCCACATCCATAACATCTGCGCTCTGGGATTCTTCCTCCGCGTCGTATTCCCAAAGGTGGAGCATGAGTAATGCGAGGCACAGTCACACGAAGGTCCCCATGAGTTGACGGTCTAGGGTGATGGTGAACATTGGGGCCAGAAGGACCAGGGGCCACCAGCGTTGGGGGGTTGGTGTTTTTTTTCTCACTGGGTAGTAGTTTTTTCCACTGAGGCTTGATGGTGAGAGCCTCATCAGCTAGAGCTGCAGCTTCCTCCACAGTGGCTGGTCTCCTTTCACGCACCCATTCCCGGATCTCAGCGGGGCACTTGAAGTAAAACTGCTCTTTTAGGAGGACCTGGAGGACGGTCTCCAAGGTTAAGGCCTCCTCTGCCTCCAACCAACGATGCCACAGATGTTTGAGTTTGTGGGCATACATCTTGAAGGACACTTCCTCATCACATGCTAGAGTATGGAACCGAGTCCTGTAAGTGTCTGGCGTTACAGCATAATGTTCTAGAATAGTCTGTTTAATATCCGCATACTCACAGTTCCACCGAGGGTCCATAGCTCTATAGGCTGCAGCAGCTCCACCCTCTAAGAGCCCAACCAGATGCCGGACGCGCTCCCTTTCTGGGACTTCCATTAATCGACACTGATGCTCAAAGTCCTGGAAGAAGCCCTCAATGTCACCAGCAGCCTCATTAAACTGCTTGAAGTCTTTGCGGGACACTCTGGGAAGTTCCCTCATGATGGGTGCTGGGGTTACAGTCTGTCTGGAACCTCTCGCGGCTTCCACAGCGAGCTGCTTATCCAGCAATGCCATCTCCTCCATCCTGCGCTCCTTCTCTTCAGCTCCACGCATGGCCTCCCTCTTATCTTCTATGGTGGCCTCATCTCCAAGCAGTGCCATCTTTTCCTTGTACCACACAACCCATTGACTTTTTTGGGTATTCACCTCCGGCTCCCGTCTTTGCTCCCCTTGCTGTGGAAATTGTTCCTCGGTGCCATCTTGCAGGCAAGCGTGTTCCAATGCCTCAATTAGTTGCTCCTTAGAGAGTCCTTTGTAGCCGACACCTAATTCACGGGCCTTTGTTTGTAGACTCGCCACAGTCCAGTTCCTGTATCCTGAGGTTCTGGTTTCAGACGTCGATTGGCTGTTGTCCTCCATTTCTTCTGCTCTGATCCCGCCGCTGCCACCAGTTTGTGACGGGGTGTACATCAGAGCAAAGAGAGACAACAGGCCGAGGATGATCCAACAGGTTTACTAACAGGAATACAGGAACAGCACACGACAAGTCCAAATAAAACAGATTCGGGGGCACCTCCCGATAATCCAAAGTGCCAGATCACAACGTAATAGTCCTTTTCAGAGTCCCAGAAATCCCACACAATCCACTGGACGGCGAGATCTGTCCGCAGATTCAGATCTCGCTCCCTTCCTCTTCAAAAACTCAACTCCCAACTGCATTTAGAAACAGGAGTGAATTGTTTGAGCTCGTGGGCCCGCCCCTCAATGGTAGGGGTCTATGCAATGGTTGGGCCCACTAGAAGATTCTAGAAGGTTGGCTCCGAGATGTCTACAGGTTTGTGTAGTTGGCGTTATCCACTGCTTACGAAACAATGAGAAGTTCCCCTGGCTGTGTGGACAAGAGATAATTGCATTATGGGCCCAGAGACACAGGAGATGGGGGAAGGTATGGTTACTTACATCCCAAGACATTTCAAAGTGTTCAGTAAGTACAACCAAAGGAAAGTGACATCACATCCTGACATAGTATTACAGCAAATACAGTGAGAAGGTAAAATACATCATGACATACAGTATATATAAATATTATCTTTTTTTATTGTAATTAACCATGGTATATAGCACTGATTTGTATAACAATTTGTATATTACATTTTTGTATGCTATTTATATATTTATAACAAACTGAGGGCTTTACATTATATTGGGTTATTTATTATACTCTATTATGTTATCATTTGTATTGTGGTGCTGTCACAACTAATTGTCTGTCTTGCTATATTCTGTTATTATATAAATTTTTGTGCTCGATGTCTCCTTCCTTTTTCTATCAGAGGATTTTTATTCCTGTTCTTATTGATTATTAATGATATGGTGCTTATCAATAAAAAATAATTTAATATTAATATTTTTAATTGTTGATGGTGACCTTTTTTGGCGGTCCTTATTCGGACTTCTGTTTTGTTGTGAATTGAAATAAACATGTGACTGGGGCCACAGAAATCATGGGGTCCCGTATCAGAAGTTCTAATTGGGCCCTCACCCTCTAAAAAATGTAGTTAATTAGTTAGTATTTGGCTGGGTCACATTAGAACATATCTCACAACTTTACAGCCCTTTCAAAGAAATTGTTCACCTACTGAAAGCCCCTAGATTCTCCTTGTATTGCATCCATAAAGTATGATGTCAGCAAAAGTGCCCACAAAAACTGTATGACATTCCAACATGGTACCCTCCACAGGCACAGTATGATGACTAGAGATGAGCGAACCGGTCGCGGTTCCGCTCGAGTTCGGTTCGCCGAACGGAGGTCTCGTTCGAGTTCGGTTCAGCGAACCACTCGAACCGCATTGGAAACAATGGGAGGCAATCACAAACACATAAAAACACCTAGAAAACACCCTCAAAGGTGTCCAAAAGGTGACAAACAACTCACAACACAACACAAACACATGGGAAAGTGACAGGGACATATATTCATGCGAAAACAAAAGAGCTGGACAAGGAAAAAGAGGAGGAGACACAGATATAGGCATGGCATGCCCTTCTAAAATCATGTAAAACACCGCAAGGTTACTCCAAGCGGAGTCTCCCTTTTATCCAAAAATTGGGCCACACAGACACCCACCCCTTCAGTGGCAGCACTTGTGCCCCAGTTATACACTTCACAGGAAGATTTGCATCAAGCACATTCAAAAATACGCCATCCTTAACCGTTCCCAGGATGACCCCGGGGTAGGTAGCAAAGTCTTGGTTGAACCATGACTTGTTTATCTTGGCTCCTTTTAAAAAACACAGCAAGCAAGGGTTACTCCAAGCAGAGTCTCCCTTTTTTCCAAAAATTGGGCCACACACACACCCACCCCTTCAGTGGCAGCACTTGTGCCCCAGTTGTACACTTCACAGCTAGATTTGCATTAAGCACATTCAAAAATACGCCATCCTTAACCATCCCCAGGATGACACCGGGGTAGGTAGCTAAGTCTTTGCTGAACCATGACTTGTTCATCTTGGCTCCTTTTAAAAAACACAGCAAGCAAGGGTTACTCAAAGCGGAGTCTCCCTTTTTTCCAAAAATTGGGCCACACACACACCCATCCCTTCAGTGGCAGCACTTGTGCCCCAGTTGTACACTTCATAGCTGGACCTTGGTGATGTTGTTGTCTCTTGCGCATATGAATCCTCCTGTAGTTCCTCCCCTTCCTGTTGTCTCACCCCCTGACACCGAATAGTGTTTAGCATGTGCTCCAGCATGTAAATGACTAAATTTGTCATGCTGATAATGGCATTGTCAGCGCTAAACATATTCCTCACCATGTCGAAACTGTGCAGAAGGGTGCATAAGTCCTTGATCTGAGACCACTCCATCAGGGTGATCTGCCCCACCTCTGCATCTCGTTGGCCCAGGCTATACATCATGACGTATTGCACCAGGGCTCGACAGTGCTGCCACAGTCGCTGTAACATGTGGAGAGTCGAATTCCAGCGTGTCGGCACATCGCATTTCAGGTGATGAACCGGCAGGCCGAAAGACTTCTGGAGCGATGCAAGTCGCTCAGCAGCGGTAGTTGAATGGCGGAAGTGAGCAGACAGTTTTCGTGCCCTGTTCAGAAGGCCATCTAGGCCGGAATAGTGTGTTAAAAATTGCTGAACAGCAAGGTTCAACACGTGAGCCATATAAGGCACATGTGTCACCTTGCCCAGGCGAAGGGCCACACCCAGGTTTGCAGCATTGTCGCATACAGCCTTACCAGGCTGCAGGTTGAGTGGAGACAACCATTTATTAAACTCAGTCTCCAGAGCTGCCCACAACTCAGCCGCTGTGCGACTCTTATTTCCAAGACATTTTGAAGCTAAAGACCGCCTGATGCCATTGCGCTCTGCTGCCAGCATAGTAATGAGGGGTGCGTGATTCCTTCTGCACAGTTAGAACGCTGGTGGCCTGACCAGGCAGGCTTGGGGCGGAGGTGGAGGACCCAGACGAGGTGGAGGAGGCAGAAGCAGTGGCGGAACTTGGACAGACAGAGGATTGACACACAAGTCGTGGGGACGGCAAGACTTGTGCAGCAGACCCTTCACCATCTATCACCATAGTTACCCAGTGCCCTGTCAGCGACATGTAACGTCCCTGTCCATGCTTACTGGTCCAAGTATCGGTAGTGAAATGCACCCGTTTACACACAGAGTTTCTCAAGGAAGTGGTGATGTTGTGTGCGACATGCTGGTGTAGCGCAGGCACACTTTTCTTAGAGAAGTAGTGGCGACTGGGCATCTGGTACTGGGGCACAGCGACAGACATAAGGTCTCCTGTGTGTCCACCAGGTGGAAAGGCAGCATTTCGGTAGCCAAGAGCTTACAGAGGGATAAAGTCAACCTCTTAGCTTTGTCATTGGTCGCAGGAAATAGCCTTTTATTTGTCCACATCTGAGGGACAGAGATCTTGCTGCTGTGTGTAGACGGTGGTGCGTAGGGTGTCCCTGGAAAAATGCAGGTTTGTGAGGAAAGTGCAGGTGTAGACATGATGTTGCCTTCATCCAACGTTGGTGCTATCAATGTCTGATTGAGCTGTACACACGCACTTGTTTCCCCTCTCAAACCAACTGATGACCTACCAAGCAAACTGCCAGTTGCGGGTACAGTGGTGGAAATTGTGCGTGGAAAACCAGGTGTGACAGCTCTTCCCACAGTCCTAGAAGATGAAGAGCGTGCAAATGCACTGGAAGGGTCAGGCGGTGGATGGTTCGCTCCGCTAGGGCGCATTGCAGCACGGTGAGCTTCCCACTGGGACATATGATATTTATTCATGTGACGATTTATGGAAGAAGTTGTCAAACTGCTGAGGTTTTGCCCTCTACTAACAGAATCACGACAAATTTTACAGATCACATAATTTGGGCGATCTTTTGCTATGTCAAAAAAGGACCAGGCTAGGCAAAGCTTAGAGGGCATGCGACCTGCTGATCCACCCCGACTAGTGCTCAGAGACACAGTGGTGGCTGAGGATGGAGTTGTAGACATGCTACCAGTACTCCGACTCTGTCCAGGAAGGCGCAAGGTAACTTTGTCGTCAGTTGCATCCTCCTCCACCGCCTTTGTTGACCTCCTCAAGTGCCTGACTGTGGGTTGACAGTAGGTGGGATCTAGAACTTTCTCATCAATTGTTGTGTTTGCACTCCCCTCACCCATAGACCGAGCCTCTTCTTGCCCTGACCGAATATTTAAGTTGTCATCCCAATCTGGTATCTGCGTCTCATCGTCATCAGTATGCTCCTCTTTGTCTATAACAAATGGTGTTACAGTTTGTGAATAAGGGTCAACATTATGCTCAGACACTTGGTCCTCACGGCCTGAATCAGAGTCACAAAGGTTCTGGGCATCACTGCAGACCATTTCCTGGTCTGTACTCACTGTAGCTTGGGAGCACACCTCTGATTCCCAGGCTATAGTGTGACTGAACAGCTCTGCAGACTCAGCCATCTCAGTTCCACCATACTGTGCAGGGCGGATGGAGACTTCAGAGCTGGGAGAAAGCAAGTGTGATTGGGATGACAACTCAAAGGACTGGTGTTTTTTGGATGCGGTAGTTGAGGTGGCGGAGAGGGCACTTGTTGGACCACTTGAGATCCATTCAAGCATTTTCTTTTTTTGGCCATCATCTACCTTTGTTCCAGTTGTTCGTGTCCGTAAAAAAGGGAGCACATCGGATTTTCCACGGTAAGTACTAGACATCTTACTTTTGCTGGAAGATGGTCTATCTTCAGCAGATGTTAATGGAGCTTTGCCACCTTCCCCACGGACAAACCCTTTTTTTCCTTTTCCAACACGCCGTTTCCCCTTTCCACCAGCATCTGTCATTTTGCCACTCATTTTGATTGCGACAAAGTTGTGCACTTAAAATGTGGTAGTAAAAATTGAGAGGTGGTGTAGATTGCAGCGGTGGTCTATCTTTATTAACATCAGAATAAACAACAATAACTATCCCTGACAATGCAACTATGGCCCTTAAACTGGCAGCATAGTTTGCTATTAGCATGGCTTAGTAACAATGAGCTTGAGTGTGCAATGCTGTGGTGCTGCAAATAGTTTTGCACCAGTGGGACAATAATGGAAGTCCAACAGCCACTTTTAGGATGCCACTAAGTTTACTCAGTGTTTGCTAGTATAATGGCTTAGTAACAATGAGCTTGAGTGTGCAATGCAGTGGTGCTGCAAATAGCTTTGCACCAGTGGGACAATAATGGAAGTCCAACCACCACTTTTAGGATGCCACTAAGTTTCCTCAGTGTTTGCTAGTATAGTTTTGCTAGTAGTTTGCTTAGTAACAATGAGCTTGAGTGTGCAAAGGGCAGGAGGGTACAGTGGCAGGGTTGTGGGTCAGTGTACAGGAAAGGAAGCCTCACTTTCTATCCCTCCTAATGGGGAAATGCAGCGAGGATGTCCCTGAGCTTAGCTACACAGACGCTGTTATCTTCTGTAGCTGTTAAAATCTGTTTCCACGGACCTGACTGTCACCTATGGCTCTGAGCCTGCTTTTATTATCCCTTACAAGGGCTAATAGAAACTTCTATCCCTATTCTGTATAGCACTGTGTGTAGAGTGTACACAGCAGTATCAGAGACAGGAGCTACGCCAGCGGTGACTGACACCCAAACGCAGAAGAGATACTGGCGTCCGGACGGGCAGATACCCATTTTTATAATGCAGGGACATATGACATGGACATCCTATCACACATGCCGTTGCTTCTCTGGCTAAAAGTCCACTTAGCTGTGTGTGTGTCTGGGATTGGCTGACATGCTGGCCCGCCCCATTACACGCGCGCGCTTAGGGAAGGAAGACAAGGAAAAAAAAAAATGCCGATCGCCATTATCCCAGCAGCAGTGATCTGAATGCGCTGTTCCTGCACACTATACGCTGAAATTTCATAATAGTGTGATTCACAGAGTGACTTGCACTATTACAGCGGAAAGCCAGCTAGTAATTAGCTTGGCTTTTTGCTGCTAGAACCGTTCTCGAACGTAACTAGAACTATCGAGCTTTAGCAAAAAGCTTGAGTTCTAGTTCGATCTAGAACAGCCCCCAAAATCACTCGAACCGCGAACTGGAGAACCACGAACCGCGAACCGCGCTCAACTCTAATGATGACCCTACTATATCCATCCTCAACTGCATAAGCAAAGTATAGTGATTCCAACAAACTATGATCCCCAACTGTGACTCCAACATAGCCGTCAATGCAGTATAATGGGCCTATATACCGTATAATGGCCCCCACACCTCTTCACATGATATAATGGCCCCCAGTAGCCCTCCAAACATTATAATGGACCCTATCACAGCCTTTCACACACTATGATGGACTCCACACAAACCTTCACACTGTATAATTGCTTGCATACAGTAAAATGACCTTCAAATAGCCCTCCATAAAGTATAAAGGCTCTCTCATAGCCATCCAAATAGTGTAATGCACCCCACATAGCCCTAAAAATAGTATATGGCCTTCATATAACCCTCTAAATATTATAATGGACCCCACATTGCTTTCCATATAGTATAATGCACCCCCCATAGTCCTCCTTACAGTATAATGCACCCCATAATCCTACATATAGTAAAATTGGCCCCACAAAGTCCTCCATATAGTATTATGCGACCCACATTGCCTTCCATATAGCACAATGCACCCCCTTAGTTCTCTATATAGTATAATGGGCCCCATATAGTCCTCCATATAGTATAATGTAACCCTATAGTTCTCCATACATTATAATGCACCCCATAATCCTCTACCTATTTTAAAGAAGACCCCATAGTCCTCCATATATTATAATGCACCTCCTTAGTTCTTCATTTATTATATCACACCCTCATAGTCCTCCTAGTCCTCCATATATTATAATACACCCCATAGTGCTCCAAATAGAATAATGCATCCCCATAGTCCTCCATATATTATATTACACCCACATAGTCCTCCATATGATATAATGCACCCCTATAGTCCTCCATATATTATATAGCACCCCATAGTTTTCCATATATTATGTAACTTCATAGTTTTCCAAATAGTATAATGCACCCATATTATAATGCACGCCCCAAAGTGCTTCATATAGTATAATGCATCCCTATAGTCCTCCATGTATAATAATGATAATCTAAAGTTCTCCAAATAGTATAATGCACACCCCATAGTCATCCAGATATTATAATGCACCCCATAGATCTCCATATTTTATAATGAACCCCCATAGTGTTCCAAATGGTATAATACATACCCAATAGTCATCCATAAAGTATTATGGACATAGGCCACCAGTGCACTCACTGATTTAAAAAAAAAAAAAATAAAAAAAATATATTAATCTCTACTGTTTCCCCCTCTGTACTAGTCTAGCTCTGCACATCTTGGCGCAGCGGGCACACAGTATTGACGTCATTGCACCCGCAGCTCTGAGATGTCAGCTGTGAGATGCTGAGGGAGAATTATGAAGGAGGGAGAGGAGCGCTCCCTCTTTCATCATTGCTTTCAACTGTATCGACATTCGCAATGCCAATACAGTTGAGAGTGCAATGTCGGATGGGGGGGCCATTTTCAGCATTGAAATAGTGTCCCTCCAGATCATAGGCCCCACAGCGACAGTGTGGTCTGACGCCATTAGTGGTACATCACTGACTGGGGTGCAACTTCCCCATCCAGCACTTCTAACAGGTTAATGAGCCTAAATATACTTCTAGCTCTACAATGGAATGGTTTAGATCAAGGCATATTCCTGTCTGTGACCAAAAGTCCAGACCTAAATCTCATTGAGAATCTGTGGCAAGACTACAAAATTGCTGTTCACAAACTCCATTCATCCAATCTCATTGAGTTAAAGCTATTTTGCAAAGAAGAATGCGCAAAAATTTCAGCCTCTAGATTTGCAAATCTGGAAGATACATATGTGATGCCCTGGCCTATCAGGTCATCACAAGGTATTGTGCAATCTGCCCTACTGTACAATATCCACATCCTCCTTGGTTACGGGTCCCTAACAATTGCTGGTGCCAAGGCCAGCTAATCGAAATCCTAGGAACATTCTGCACCACCCCCACCAGACACACCAGTGAACAGCCTGAGTGGAATAGGGTCGCCCACTTGTGGGGTTGGTTAAGGGGAAGCCAGGAGTGTCAGGAGTAGGTAAGTGTAGTTGTTACGGGGGGCTGTCTAATAATAAAACCTAAAGGAATGTCAGACAATCAGGGTCCACCTTGCAAAGACTCTGCTGAATACTATGGCAGAGGATAAGGGGTATATAAGTGTGCCACTGTAAAAAATAATAGCACAAGTGCAGAGTGCAATACCTCTGTTAAACTCACAGAGGAATATAATTAGAAAATAAAGCAATTCCTCCCTTACTTGGAGGGTGTGTGGAATGGTCTCTGTTAAAGATCACAGAGACAAAAGCAGTGAGTGTGAAATGGCACCTACCTAGGTCTGTTCCTCTAGTGGTGCCAGGAGACGGACAGCAGCGTAAGCCGCACAAAGCTCCTACCTGCGTTCGCTCCACTAGTGTGCGAGGACACGAACCACTAGATATGGCACCTGCCTAGGTCCGCTCTTCTAGTGGTGCAAAAGAGACGGACAGCAGCATAAGCCGCACAAAGCTCCTACCTCTGTTCGCTCCCCTAGTGTGCGAGGATACGAACAACTGCCAGACGCAGTATAAGGAACGTTACCATAGCGGCAACGTCCACCTACAAGTAGAATCACAAGGCCCAGCCGGACCATGTGCCTCAGGCACCTGCCTATGTCCGCTCCACTAAGGGGTAAGGATACGGACTGCAGCCGAAGCTGTAAGGTATAAGAATGCTACCCTGCCGGTAGCGCTCACCTAACATAGACAGAGAGATGCCTAGAGGGACGTGCATAGGGTGTCTACCCTCATGCATGAACCAAGAGGACTGAGTGCCGGGCGGCGTGCGTCAGGGTCTTATATAGACTCTGTGCCTCATCCAAGATGGAGGACACCAGAGCCAATCCACTGCCAGAATGACAGCAATGACGTCACGCTGGCCTATCACCGAGCAAAGCGTCACAAGCACATGACCAGCGACCAATCGGCATAGAAGGTGTCAGAGACATGTGACCACGTGTCACAAGAACATGACCAGTGGCCAATCAGCTTAGAAGGTGTCGGAGACATGTGACCTCGTGTCAGCGATGATGTCACCCGCACATGTGCAATGGCTCCAAGATAGGACTTAGTCTCCAGCGCTTGCACATGTGCAGTAGCAAGAAATCCGGACATAGTCTCCAGAGCCACAGCAACCGTAACAGTACCTCCCCCTCAAGGGCCCCCCTCCCGGTGACGCAGGTAATCGGCAACTAAGTCGGGAGCATGGACAGCCTCCTCAGGCTCCCAAGAGCGATGTTCCGGGCCATAGCCCTCCCAATCTATCAAGAAGAACCTGCGCCCTCTAACCATCTTAGAGCTAACTATGGCTCATACCTCATAGCTAGAGCGAGAGGAATCAGAGGCAGGAGAGTGCACTTCATGAGCGTGAGGTAAAATAGCCGGCTTTAGCAGTGAAACATGGAATTTGTCATGGATCCTAAGATGGACGGGTAAGTTCAATTGGTAGACTACAGGATTTACCTGTCGAAGAACCTCATAAGGACCCAGGAAGCGAGGAGCAAATTTGACAGAGCTCACTCTAAGTTTCACGTATTTTGCAGAGAGCCACACTAAATCCCCTGGAGAAAAGACAGGAGCCGGGCGACGAAACCGATCGGACACCGTCTTCATACGGTCCTTAGCTGCTTGGATCGACTCTTGAGTCCGATCCCAAACCTCTCTGGCATTAGTTGCCCAGTCGGCCACAAGAGGAGAAGGTGCAGCAGTGGAAAACGGTACCGGTACCGTAGGGTGTTGCCCACTATTGAGTACCAATGGTGTCTGCCCAGTGGCCTCAGCCAGCGAATTGTTAAGGGCAAATTCTGCCCAGGGTAGGAGGGAGGACCAGTTATCGTGGTTCTCAGCAACAAAGTGTCGAAGGTATATAATCATGGATTGATTGGTACACTCAACCAAACCATTGGTCTCCGGATGGTATGCCAAAGAGAGATTCAACTCAATTTGCAGAAGGCTACAAAGATCTCGCCAGAAACGGGAAGCAAATTGCGGGCCTCTATCACAAATGATAGGATCTGGCATCCCGTGAAGCCTAAAGACATGCTTGAGGAATAGTTTGGCTAGTACCCTGGAAAACGGGATTCTCGATAATGGTACGAGATGAACCATCCGGGAGAAATGGTCCGTAATGACCCACACAAATCTATGTCCCTGTGAACACGGAAGATCACCCACAAAGTCCATGCCTACCACCTCCCATGGTCTATCTGGCACTGGTAAAGGATGCAAGAGCCCAACCGGTCTCTGCCGTAATGGACGGTTGCGACCACACGAGTAGCAGGAACCGACATATCTCTTGACGTGGCTGGCTAAGTGTGGCCACCATACCACCTCTCCAGTAACTCTCGTGTCCGCTTAATACCAAAATGCCCACCCACCTTTGAGGTGTGGGCCCACGACAGTATATCATTCTGTCGATCAGGCGGAACAAAGGTCTTGCCCGGTGGGATTTGGTCTAACGTCACAGGGGAGAGCGTATGAAAAACCCTGGAGGGACGGATAAGACGAGGTTCGTCAATCTCTTCCTGGGTAGAAACCATAGAGCGAGACAGAGCGTCTGCCTTGTTATTCTTACTCCCAGACAGATAGTTGATGGAGAAGTGAAAGCGGGAGAAAAACAAGGACCAGCGGGCTTGGCGAGGATTCAGACGTTGAGCGGTTTGTAAGTACGTCAGATTCTTATGGTCTGTATAGACCTGGAAAGGATGTTTCGCTCCTTCCAGCAAGTGACGCCACTCCTCCAAGGCTAATCTCAGGGCGAGCAGTTCCCTATCCCCAATGGTATAGTTTCTCTCTGCCGGTAAAAAGGTTTTAGCAAAGAAGAAACACGGCCTTTTTCTACCTGCACTGTTCTTTTGATACAAGACCGCACCAGCACCCACTGAAGAGGCATCAACCTCCAAGAGGAAGGGCTTATTCTCATCGGGTCTTTGAAGAACGGGAGCAGTTGAAAAGTGTCTTTTTACTGCCTCAAAAGCCTGGGATGTCTCAGTAGACCAGACTTTTGGATTAGCACCTTTCTTAGTCAAGGCCACCAAAGGGGCCACCAAAGTAGAGAAATGGGGTATGAACTGCCTGTAATAATTTATGAATCCTAAGAAGCGTTGCACCGCCTTCAAGGAATGAGGTTCGGACCATTCCAGGACAGCAGAGAGCTTCGCAGGATCCATAGCCAGACCCTCTTGTGAGATAATGTAGCCCAAAAAAGGCAAGGATGACTGCTCGAATACACATTTTTCGAGTTTAGCAAACAAAGAGTGTTCCCTTAAACGGGAAAGGACACAACGACATCCTGACGATGAGTCTCCAGATCAGGAGAAAAAATCAGGATGTCGTCCAGATACACCACGACGGAGGATAACAGTAAATCCCTGAACACATCGTTTACGAAGTCCTGAAATACTGCGGGTGCATTACAGAAACCAAAAGGCATGACGAGGTATTCATAGTGACCGTCTCGGGTGTTAAAAGTGGTCTTCCATTCGTCACCCTCTCGAATTCGTACCAAGTTATACGCACCCCGCAGATCCAACTTCGTAAAAACCTGAGCTCCCCTCAGTCTGTCAAAGAGCTCCGAAATTAAAGGTAACGGGTATTTGTTCTTTATTGTGATTGCGTTGAGACCCCTGTAATCTATGCAGGGACGCAAATCACCCTCTTTCTCCGAACAAAGAAAAACCCAGCTCCCGCGGGAGAGACAGACTTACGAATGAACCCCTTCTCTAAACTCTCTCTTATATAGGTCGACATGGCCTCCGACTCAGGTATCGACAGGGGGTAAACCCTGCCCTTAGGTGGAACCGAACCTGGGATAAGGTCTATGGCGCAGTCATACGGCCTATGGGGTGGAAGAACCTCAGCACCCTGTTTGGAGAACACGTCAGCGAAATCCAAATAGGGTGTAGGTATGGGAGAGAGATCAGTTGATGCAACCGCAACGACCTTAGGTGGTAAAGGAAGACATCGGGACTGACATTTCGAACCCCAACTAATAATGCTGTCGGACTCCCAGTCAATGTGAGGAGCATGAGTCCGAAGCCATGGGAGACCCAGAAGGACGTCGTCTATACCCTCAGGCAAAACAAGAAAAGAAATCTCCTCTATGTGACCCTGAGACAGGGAAAGGCGCAAGGGAACTGTCCTCAATGTAATGGAGTCAGACAACATAGCCCCATTAACAACACGGACAGGAATAGGTGCCTCTAACATGATAGAGGGAATATTGTGTCTTTTTACAAATCCTGAGGACACAAAAGTCCCGTCAGCTCTGGAATCCACAAAAGCCATAATAGGCCATGTATTCTCAGAGAAAGAGAGCTGACCTGGGATACTACACTTAGAGGGTGCAGAAGACATCTCTAGTAACCCCCCTCTAATGGTTACTAGGCCTGGGAGTTTCCCTGACGACTAGAACACTTGTTGGCATAGTGCCCAGCCTGACGACATACGTAACATATAGGAGGACCAGACTTGCGTAGTCTGGAGGACGTATGACCTAACTCCATAGGAGTGGGAGATGTTTCAGATGCTGAGGAAGATGGTAGTGGACCCTCAACAACTGGAATAGCCCGATGCTTAGGGCGTGAGGAAGAGACCTCGAGTCTACGTTCCCTATGGCGTACGTCGATCCTCGTTGCTACTGTGATCAAGTCCTCCAGAGAAGCAGGGACCTCACGAGTAGCAAGGGCATCCTTGACATAGCCTGCCAACCCTCTCCAGAAGATAGGAATCAACACCTTCTCTGGCCAATCTAGTTCTGCCACCAGAGTTCTAAAAGCAATGGCATAAGAACTAGTGGATAACGAACCCTGAGATAGATCTAAGAGTCTCAGGGCTGCATCATGGGTAACTTGCGGAACCATGAATACCGCTTTAAGAGCATCAGGAAAGTCTTGATGTCTCAGAGTAACCACATCAGAGCGCTCCCATAACGAAGTCGCCCATTCTAAGGCTTTGTCCTGAAGTAAGGAGATGATAAAGCCTACTCTGGACCTCTCCGTAGAGAAGTGAGAAGCATTGACCTCTAGGTGTATCTGACACTGACTAATGAAACCACGACATGATCTGGCATCGCCAGAATATCTGTTTGGCAGAGCAAGTCGAGGATCATGTGCAGATGTCACCATGGTCTGAGGTTTATCCTCTATACTCTTGAGCCGCGACTCAAGTACTTGTATGTAACGGTGTAACTGCTGATATTCTGCCATAACTGCCAGACCCTTGGCTCAGTCC
This sequence comes from Anomaloglossus baeobatrachus, assembly GCF_048569485.1. Taxonomy (NCBI): domain Eukaryota; kingdom Metazoa; phylum Chordata; class Amphibia; order Anura; family Aromobatidae; genus Anomaloglossus; species Anomaloglossus baeobatrachus. Next base: position 832,297,431 of record NC_134353.1, on the reverse strand, counting down.
TAATGTTACGGGGGGCTGTCTGATAATAAAACCTAAAGGAATGTCAGACAGTCAGGGTCCACCGTGCAAAGACTCTGCTGCAGACTATGGCAGAGGATAAGGGGTATATAAGTGTGCCACTGTAAAAAAATAATAGCACAAGTGCAGAGTGCAATACCTCTGTTAAACTCACAGAGGAATATAATTAGAAAATAAAGCAATTCCTCCCTTACTTGGAGGGTGTGTGGAATGGTCTCTGTTAAAGATCACAGAGACAAAAGCAGTGAGTGGGAAATAGCACCTACCTAGGTCTGTTCCTCTAGTGGTGCCAGGAGACGGACAGCAGCGTAAGCCGCACAAAGCTCCTACCTGCGTTCGCTCCACTAGTGTGCGAGGACACGAACCACTAGATATGGCACCTGCCTAGGTCCGCTCTTCTAGTGGTGCAAAAGAGACGGACAGCAGTGTAAGCCGCACAAAGCTCGTACCTGCGTTCGCTTCACTAGTGTGTGAGGACACGAACCACTAGATATGGCACCTGCCTAGGTCCGCTCTTCTAGTGGTGCAAAAGAGACGGACAGCAGCATAAGCCGCACAAAGCTCCTACCTCTGTTCGCTCCCCTAGTGAGCGAGGATACGAACAACTGCCAGACGCAGTATAAGGAACGTTACCCTAGCGGCAACGTCCACCTACGAGTAGAATCACAAGGCCCAGCCGGACCATGTGCCTCAGGCACCTGCCTATGTCCACTCCACTAAGGGGTAAGGATACGGACTGCAGCCGAAGCGCTCACCTAACATAGACAGAGAGATGCCTAGAGGGACGTGCACAGGGCATCTACCCTCATGCATGAACCAAGAGGACTGAGCGCCGGGCGGCGTGCGTCAGGGTCTTATATAGACTATGTGCCTCATCCAAGATGGAGGACACCAGAGCCAATCCGCTGCCAGAATGACAGCAATGACGTCATGCTGGCCTATCACCGGGCAAAGCGTCACAAGCACATGACCAGCGACCAATCGGCATAGAAGGTGTCAGAGACATGTGACCACATGTCACAAGCACATGAGCAGTGGCCAATCAGCTTAGAAGGTGTCAGAGACATGTGACCTCGTGTCAGCGATGATGTCACCCGCACATGTGCAATGGCTCCAAGATAGGACTTAGTCTCCAGCGCTTGCACATGTGTAGTAGCAAGAAATCCGGACATAGTCTCCAGAGCCACAGCAACCATAACAGTAGTGTTGGAAGTGAAAGTGTGAGGTGGTCAGGAGCTGCGCTCCTTGGAACTACTAGGTAGCGAACGTTGGTCTGGGCCTGGTAGGAGCTAGCCCCTGGTCGCAGGGGATCGTGACAAGGGGCACGGCATTGTCGTAGAGGACAGCCGGCGGCCTTGTACCATCACCGGGCTGGGACCAGGGCACGACGGGGTACGTGGACCCTAGGTCAGGGAGTAGCTTCAGGCAACCTGACAATTTACCTGACGAGAACGGCGCCTTCAAGATTCGCTCTCCACCCACTCCAAAATCGGTTTACTAGCGCAACGAGGGTGATAGGACTTTCCACAAATACGGTCCAAGAAATCCCAAGCGTGAACCCTGAGAGCAAGCTTACCCAGTTAGCCATACTGGGAAGCGGGACCCGACTAGTTTCAGGCTACAGGGACCAACCAGAGAGAAACAAGGTGCCAAGGGAAAGGTCACGGATCAACAGGCAACACCAATGGCAACGGGCCCCAGGCGTGCTCCCCCTCAGCGGCAGTGGTGTCCAGAACTTTGGTTGTCAGTGTCAGCGTTAATGGACTGAGTGAGTACGCAAGTGACCCATATACATCCCTGTCACCACCACCAAGTCCCGGGGCATTCTCCCTACCCGTGGAGGGGTTAAACACCTGGCTGCCCAATACATCAGCACCGGGTACTCCCAGCCCCAGCAGTAGTACTCCATCTTACCACACACCACGGGTGGCGTCATGAACTACTCCATACAATACTCCCCTGTAAATACCCCCTTTTTCTATTCGAGTGGCTGCGAGACCCCCAGGTCCGGACGCCCCTCGAGGCACCGAGGATCTGGATCCGAGCAGCCCGGCTGCTGACACGGGGGCGGTACACATACTTCAAGAGGCTTGCAGCAGTAATTGCAGGAAAAGATGGTCCTACACAGTACTGACTTAGGGGCTGAACACAAATGCACATCCGAATTTCCAAATTGATACATTTAAAACATTTAGAAAACCATGTATAAATCTCTTTTTACTTCAGAAATACTTACTACTCAGTGTTGGTATAGAACTTAGAGTCCCAGTAATATATATCTAAGTCTGGATGTGCAGAGTGAAAAAATGTGGAAAGGATCACGGGGTAAGATTACGTTTTTCAAGGCTCTGTATACTGTATATACACATATACACTATATATATATATATATATATATATATATATATATATATATATATATATATATATATGTATAGTGTGTGTGTGACGCGCCCTGGCCGGGCCAGGTAGTCACAGACAGGCCCCTGCACTACACCGTTCCCTCACAGGTGACATCAGCCAACCTTCAAAACCCTAGTCACCCCCCTCAGGGCTGGGTAGACACACCAAAGGGTGGAACCAGGCAGTTGAAAGACACCCACCAAGGAGTCTAGACAGCCCGGGGCGGGAAAGTAAACAGACAAGTGTTAGAGTTCAAGTTGGAGAGGAGTGTGGGCTGGAGCTGTGTACAGCTCCAGCGGAGGCGAATACCCCAAATTGAATGGCGCCAAGGTAGGAGCCCTGGTGCCATTGGCTAGGAGGCAGACAGCGGTCTCCGTCTGCAGGAGCCGGGAAAACGGCTTGGTGGAACCGAGGTGGACCGGGACAGGGTAGTGGCCTGCCTGTACCGACCCGGGGAACCGACTCGGAAACCGGAGCACACAGGGGGTACTCGGACCCTGAAGCCGGGACCAGAAGCGACTGGAACTGGTTAATTTACCGATTGAGGCCAGGACTAGAGGTCCTGTCCCACCCAAAGTCCCTATTAGAAGACAACAGCCCACCAAGGGGGATAGAAGGCCACCGCCAGGGCTCAGAGATCCCACGGGCCAGCGTCTGCGGGCAAGGGCTCTTTAGGTCACATCCGGGAGTGGACTCCTGAAGTTGCAAGCACAGGCAGTCCACCATCTTACAAAGGTGCAGCAGAAAGACAGAGACCACCAGCCGGGTGGGGACACCAGAACGCAGCCGGCTGCGGGCACCGACCACTATCACCTTGGTTTACCAGAGACTCGTGTGTTTCCTTCAATAGTGAGTACACCAGCACCCTGCGGTCGCCCATCTCCCTGCACTACAAACCCCAACGGGTCCCGGGGCCACCATCCCTGCCCACGGAGGGGTTAAAAACTTGCTGCATAACATCTCCCCCGGGTGCCCCGTAACTGCAGCGGTGGTGTCCAACCTCACCACACACCGTGGTTGGCGTCACGAACTTAGTATGGCTCAGCCCATACATGAACGTCCTACATCCACCACTTGAACCCCCCTTTTTGATCGAAGTGACCGCGAGACCCCCCGGGTCCGGAGACCCTCGAGCCACCCACAGAAGGTCCGGATCCGAGCAGCTCGGCTGCTGCGAGCCTGGCGGTACATATATATATATATATATATATATAGAGAGGTGCATCTCAATAAATTAGAATATCATCAAAAAGTTAATTTACTTCAGTAATTCAATATAAGAAGAGAAATGCAAATATTATTCAGTGTGTCCACCCATATCCTGTCCACTGCCATTAACTTGAGAACAGCGGCAGCTATAGGCATAGAAGTGGTGCCTAGGTATAGTAAAGTAGCCATGAGCTACGCACTGAAACCACCTATATCGCCACCTGGTGGAAAACAACGGAGTTAGCATTTTTATCTCGAAAACGGAACGAGATAGAGAAAAAAAGTGAATTACAAAGTTGCAGGGCATCATCAATTCAATACGAATCGACACCTTGCATACAGGAATGCTATGATTAGAACGTGTAAAACTCACAAGGCTGCGGACATGAAGCGATACCTCATGGAGACCTTCCTACAAGTCATTGGGTATGGTGGCTGCATGGAGTGGCCTCCACGCTCACCTGACCCGACCCCATTGAACTTCTTTCTGTGAGGTCACATCAAACAGCAGGTGTATGAGATGCCTCCACCAACATTGCAGGACCTACGACGACGTATCACAGATGCTTGTGCAAACATGTCACCTACCATATTGCATAACATGCAGCAAGATACAGTATGCTGTCCAGAGTCCAGATGTGCATTGCAGCTCACGGTGGCCACTTTGAGCATCAAAGTTAAATGAGCGCCATATGCGTGACAAACATTCAATATTTTGGGGGTTTCATGGGTTTCATATCATAGCCTTTCTGTATGCAAGGTGTCGATTCATATTGAATTGATGATGCCCTACAATTTTTTAATTCACTTTTATTCTCTATCTCGTCCCATTTTCGAGATAAAAATGCTAACTCCGTTGTTTTCCACCAGGTGGCACTATAGGTGGTTTCATTGCGTAGCGCATGGCTACTTTACTATACCTAGACACCACTTCTATACCTATAGCTGCCGCCATTCTCAAGTTAATGGCGGTGGACAGGATATGGATGCACACATTGTATTGAGTAATTACGCACAGAGTGATCTATTTCAAGTGTTTATTTCTGTTAATGTTGATGACTATGGCTTACAGCCAATGAAAACCCAAAAGTAAAGTCATTATCTCATAAAATTAGAATATTATATAAGATCAACTGAAAAAATGAATTTAAACTCAGCAATGTTGGCCTACTGACATCCCTGGACAGTAAATGCCCTCAGTACTTGATTGGGGCTCCTTTTGCATAAATTACTGCATTAATGAGGCGTGGCATGGATGCGATCAGCCTGTGGCACTGCTGAGGTGTTATGGAAGCCCAGGTTGCTTTGATAGCAGCCTTCAGTTTGTCTGCATTGTTGGGTCTGGTGTCTCTCATCTTCCTCTTGACAATACCCCATAAATTCTCTATGGGGTTTAGATCAGGCGAGTTTGCTGGCCAATCAAGCAAATCAGTGGTCCAAGGTGTTATTTTCAGATGAAAGTAAATTTTGCATTTCATTTGGGAGTCAAGTTCCCAGAGTCTGGAGGAAGAGTGGAGAGGCCACAATACAAGCTGCTTGAGGTCTAGTGTGAAGCTTCCAAAATCAGTGATGGTTTGGGGAGCCATATCATCTGTTGGTGTCCACTATGTATTATCAAAACCAAAGTCAGCGCAGCTGTCTACCAGGAAATTTTAGAACACTTAATGCTGACAAGCTTTTTATAGATGGAAATGTAATTTTCCCACAGGACTTGGCACCTGTCCATGCTTCCAAAAGTACCAATACCTGGTTTAATAACCAAAGTATCACTGTGCTTAATTGGCCAGCAAACTCGCCTGATCTAAACCCCATAGAGAATTTATGGGGTATTGTCAAAAGGAAGATGAGAGACACCAGACCCAACAATGCAGACAAACTGAAGGCTGCTATCAAAGCAACCTGGGCTTCCATAACACCTCAGCAGTGCCACAGGCTGATCACATCCATGCCATGCCTCATTAATGCAGTAATTTATGCAAAAGGAGCCCAAATCAAGTACTGAGGGCATTTACTGTCCAGGGATGTCAGTAGGCCAACATTGCTGAGTTTAAATTCATTTTTTCAGTTGATCTTATATAATATTCTAATTTTCTGAGATAATGACTTTACTTTTGGGTTTTCATTGGCTGTAAGCCATAATCATCAACATTACCGGAAATAAACACTTGAAATAGATCACTCTGTGTGTAATTACTCAATACAATGTGTGCATCCATATCCTGTCCACCGCCATTAACTTGAGAGTGGCGGCAGCTATAGGTATAGAAGTGGTGTCTAGGTATAGTAAAGTAGCCATGCGCTACGCAATGAAACCACCTATAGTGCCACCTGGTGGAAAACAACGGAGTTAGCATTTTTATCTCGAAAATGGGACGAGATAGAGAATAAAAGTGAATTAAAAAATCTCGATATTTATCTCGATAATCAACGATATTATGAAAAGGAGCGACGTGTCAACGATTTTTGACGTTTTTGTGATTTTTGATCATCTCTCCTTGGTGTCACACGCTGCGATGTCGCTAACAGCGCTGGATGTGCGTCACTAACGACGTGACCCCGACGATATATCGTTAGGGATGTCGCAGCGTGTAAAGCACCCTTAAGAATTATGTGCCTTGGAATTCTACCAACCCTTGCCTTTAGGCCATTGAAGTCCTCTCTGCTAAAGTCAAGCCTTGACGTCTGTGTCTCTCAGGTGTTCCCCCTCTTGCAAACCCAAATTCAAGGAAAGCATGATCGCTGAGTTCCAGTGTCCCTGCTACCCTTAGTCCCTTAACCATATCCTCTTTATTGTTATATTCCCCTGTGCTATTGATTTATGCAGAGTTTATTGAAAGTACAGTTCCATTTTAATCTTTTTAATTTTGTTTGCAGGAAAATCTATTTAATTAGATGCAAGAACATGTAAAAAAATAATGATTTTTTTTAACCCTTTTACCACCTTTATTTATTTTCTGTTTTTCGTTTTCATTTTTTCCTATCCTTCTTCTAAGAGCCATAACTTTGTTATTTTTCCTTCAATATAGACATATAAGGGCTTGTTTTTTGCAGGTTGAGTTGTACTTTTGAAAGACATTATTCATTCTGCCCCATATTGTACTGAAAAACAGGTAAAATTTTCAAGTATGGTGAAATTGGGAAAACAAAATTGCAACTGCACAATTATTTTGGGGGATTTTTTATTTACCATGTTCACTGTATGGTAAATCTGACCTGACAATATGATTCCCCAGGTCAGTACGAGTTTGTAATTATTAAGTTTTACTTTTATCTAAATTATGAAAATAGATTCAAAAGTATGTAATATAAAAAAAATCTTATTTTTTGCTTCATGACCTGCTGTTTTTAAATTTTACCATGATTGGGTAGATGCAATGTTTTGAACGCCTGCTATTGCATTTTAATGCAATGTTGCGGTGACCCCAAAAATGTAATTTTGGAGTTTGGAATTTTTTTTTAGCACTACACCCATTTCCGATCAGATTATTTGATTTTATATTTTAATCTATTGGGCATTCTGAACTAAGCGATTCCAAATATGTGCATTTTATTTGTTTCATTGTTTTATTTTCAATGGGGCAAGTGGTGTGATTTGAACTGTTACTTTTTTTTCATGTTTTTTAAAACTATTTTTCACATTTTCTATTGATTTTTGTAGTCCCCTTAGGGGAATTTATGCCTGCACTATCCTATCCTTTCAATTCTGCTGATCAGAGCGATGCTTCAACATTTCTCTTATCAGCAGAAATGCTGCTCTCCTGTCAGTGCCGGTGCTCTGCCAGTATTCACAGGAAGTGAGTCTTGACAGTAACATGGGTCATCAGCTGACCCCATGATGTCATGACAACCTATTGGCATCCCGTGATCGTGTCACGGGGCCGCCAATGGAGGCGGGGAACAATCCCAGCTGAAGCACATTAGATCGGGCTATCAGACTTTGACAGCGCAATCTAAGGGTTTAACAAGTTAGCTGCACATGTCTGCTCATAAGATCAGCAGACATGTACGGGGAATAATGCGGGCTCACCACACGAGCCCACATTAAATGCAGGGAGGCGACCTAAGACGTATATGTATGTCTTAGGTCATAAAGGGATAATATTCCTTATTGAAAGAGGCAATATAGAAATTTAAGCCATGTACTTTTTTCCTGTATTGTTGTATAAAGTGTGGAGCAGTGTGTGTGCTTTATGGTAATTACAATAAATGGACAGAAAAGTATCCAAAGACTAAAAGTCTCCAGAACAAAAGCACAATTCTTTCATCTAGAGATGAGTGAGTGATGGAAGAGCTTCATACAGCCTTGTCTGTGGGTATAGTATATGCCTAATACAAGCCTGTGGCACTACAACAAAGCTGTCATTGGTCATTAATTCTGCTGCTCATGATAATGATTTTCAGATATACAGTATATTTATTTCAAGTCTGCAGTGGAATACAGTTCTAGAAAAGTGGTTACGCGCTTTATAATCTTATCCAAATGTTGCTTTTATGTTCAGACCAGAATTTTCAATTCACAGCATGTCAATTTTTACTATATAACCAATGAGAATTTATTGTATATTTTCCCCATAGACAAGTTTAGGTGACTACGATCTTTAAAAAATACTTAACACAGTGTGGTTTACTGTGAATCGACAGCAAAATTTACAAGTGAACACAGTAAAAAATGGAAATTTTCTAGGATGCGCTGGCATTGGTCTGCAGGAAATCCGCACTATATAAACTTACTTTTTTACTGCCGCCTCTGACCCAGTCTACACAGTAAAGCTGAAAATGACAGAGAATGCCAATATTTCTTATATATGTATATCCAAATAAAAAATTGAAAAAGAACCATAAACATGATCTAAAATATCATTAAACCAAATGTCTTAAATTTACAGAAATATTTTATCTTTTTTTCACTATTTAAGAGGGTTAAAGGTTTTACCATTTTGATGTTATAGTTGTTAAAATTTTATGATTTAATTTATTTTTTCCTTGATCAATCAATCATCCAAGTCTCTCTTTAAGTTAGACTATATATTTGTTTTTCATTGTTCTTACCCCCCTCAATACCTGTTTTATATGAACCTTGTCACTGACATGAAGGAGCTGGTCTGAGGCTACTATTTAAAAAAGAATATTTCAAGAAAGAAAAAAAAATGTGAAAATGTAAGCATTCAAGTGAAAATTCAATCCTTCACACTACAGAGCTTTTGCAAAGTATTTTAAATGACCCTTTTTATCATGGTGCCATGTCTGTACCTTTCTGCATTGTGGGACCTGGTAAGAAAAATAGATGTATGTATACAAGTGGTTGAGTAATGTATTATTCCCGTCCTTTTTGTTCTTCTCTGTAAACTGACCTTATCAAAAAGAGGAAACCTATGCGTAGTGACAAGTGAAATCTTGGTGACAAATCATAAATGAATGACAGATTCATTGCACATACATGTAGGTGGATAATGCAGAGAGGTGAACACTGTAACACATCATACTATACAATTCCATGTTAGAAAATAAATCATGGGGAGATATATTGTGCACAGATATCGTGGACCAGTTGCGTCAAATGATAAAATAACAGCAAGTAGCATAATGGACTATTGTGGATAGATGTACAGAATGGAAATGTCGTAAAAGTCAAGGAATTGGTGTGACTTGTCAAGAATGTGCCAGATTACAGTACAGTATATGAAGAGATACCTCTACCTGCCCATCACATTACTGGGGCCGGAGCACATTAAACTGTGGATGAGCATCATGGATTAGCTAAAGAAATTTATTAGCAAAAAAATACACTAAATATAGTCTAATGCCAATTATATGGTATAATGTTTGTATTAAACTGGAGCACTTCAAATTTTTGAAGTCCCGGCAGTGATTGCGCAAGAAGTCCCGCAAGAAGTCCCGGCAGTGATTGCGCTAGACCCCGAGCTCGGGATCGTAGCATGGATGAAGGCCCGGGTGATTGCGTTCCACCAACGCCAACAGGATCAGATCTTCCGGATGATGGAGCAGTGGACCAACGAGGTGGAGATGCTGATTGCAACTGCCCCGATGTACGGGAGGGGAACAGATGTAACAGAGTCGACTGGTGACCCACGTCCCTATGTCCTACCAGGACCGGCCGCTGCGGCTGAGGGGCCCGGCCTAGTCTCGACCTATGCATCATCCTTGCCGTTACTTATGGGGCGCCTCAGTATAAACTCGCCTGACCTGCTGCCCCGTGCTACTGCAGAAGGATCTGATGTGCTGGATGCTGGAGGCCAGGAGGCTGCGGCAGCTGGCGGCAACCCGCCTGACGCAGGAATAATTGATGATGACTCCGGACCCGGCCCCGGGCCCACTGCTGAGTTTGAGGGGGTAAGTGAGCGTCTCCGCTATGAAGGAGACCCAGTGGTTTTCTACACCCCGCGCACCGGTGGAAATGGATACCGGGCACGCTTGTCACAGCAGGCATGTCAGTGCATGTTTGATATGCTGGTGGCGGAGGATGGATCCGCCTCAGCTGAAGACTCTGAGTAAGGGCAGCGAAGCACCGTTGCACCGTCCCCGTTGGGACCACCTGTGTGTACAAGTTTAAAGTTTGAAAGTTATGAGAAAATGATGAAAATGATTACTGAAGATTCATCTGATTGTCTGCCACTGTGATTTGAAACCGGTCGTTGCCGGCACCGTTGTCCGCGTGGGGACTGATTGAAAAGTTGCGTAAGGGACTCCTTACGGACAAGCCCGTGAACTTGCAGGGCAACCACAAACGTTAGTGGCATGTAAATATGTTGTGTTGTTGCAGCTTCCACCGTTACCGCCTCCGGAGAGGCAGATTGGAGGGAGGGCCCGCAGTGGAGCAGGCTGGGGCCCAGCCACCACCTGAACCGGTGGCTACCCTCTGGGGGTTCCAGGGGCTCCCCATGGATGTGGGTCCCCCGGAAAGGACAGATCCCGCTCGGGTAACTTGGTGCTGGACTGGGGTCAAGGGGTGCTGCCTGTTTCTTAGGGCGAAGACAAAGAACAGGAGGCGATCAAATAGGTCTATTTATTTTTTATTATTAGTAAAAGTGCGGACAGGTGAAGGGAGTCAAACCCGGTATACATCACTACAGTTAACATGCACCAATTGTGCAAGGCATTATATAGAGTCAAGATTGTGAACACATATGTACCTTCAAAAATACAATCTGCATAGGGTATGAAGTGTTTATTCCTCAGATATCCCTTACTGATTTACTAGACTCACTTATCCATACATGCACACACAGAGAGTACAATGTTATAAATACAGTGGAGGCCACATGAACTATTCCAGGCTCAGAATATGGAACACGTGCCCAAAAGATAAAGTATAAAACCACTATCCATAAATCACTGTATCAAAAAAGGGCATCAATGTCCATTAAGTACAATATAAATCTCAATTGTCCTTATATGCACATGGGAACAAATAATGACCGTGTATAATGATAAGATCACATAAATGATTCCAGGTGCAGAACATGGAGCAGTCCATGGGATGATGACACAATCACACAGAATATCCTTCATCCACTAATAAAGTGCACGGAGGATAGGATATATGGGATAAGGGCACTATTCATACATTAATGAGCAAAAAAATACATGCTCAGCAAAAAAATAGAACTTCCATATAATACTGAGATAATGATCGTTGCAATGAACAGTGCTCAATATCCATAAAATACAAGAGTTATAACTCCAATAATCCTCACATGCACATAAGCGGATTCAAGAGATGTATATAATGAGAATACCACATGGTTTTTTTTTTTAAGCTTGAGTCATAGAACCCATGACAGTCCGTGGACTCGCTGCAACAAAACATCCACCATTCACTCATGTGGTGCACAGGGCACGAGCACCGCCCAGAACCAATTGTGCAGAGGACAGGTACATATTATCAACAATTCAAGACTTACATGTTAATCAGAGATGGCAATAACTGCAGTGGAATGCGCCCAATGCACATTTCGGTGTTAACCTTCGTCAGGGGGACGCCCCCTGACGAAGGTTAACACCGAAATGCGCATTGGGCGCATTCCACTGCAGTTATTGCCATCTCTGATTAACATGTAAGTCTTGAATTGTTGATAATATGTACCTGTCCTCTGCACAATTGGTTCTGGGCGGTGCTCGTGCCCTGTGCACCACATGAGTGAATGGTGGATGTTTTGTTGCAGCGAGTCCACGGACTGTCATGGGTTCTATGACTCAAGCTTAAAAAAAAAAAAAACCCATGTGGTATTCTCATTATATACATCTCTTGAATCCGCTTATGTGCATGTGAGGATTATTGGAGTTATAACTCTTGTATTTTATGGATATTGAGCACTGTTCATTGCAACGATCATTATCTCAGTATTATATGGAAGTTCTATTTTTTTGCTGAGCATGTATTTTTTTGCTCATTAATGTATGAATAGTGCCCTTATCCCATATATCCTATCCTCCGTGCACTTTATTAGTGGATGAAGGATATTCTGTGTGATTGTGTCATCATCCCATGGACTGCTCCATGTTCTGCACCTGGAATCATTTATGTGATCTTTTCATTATACACGGTCATTATTTGTTCCCATGTGCATATAAGGACAACTGAGATTTATATTGTACTTAATGGACATTGATGCCCTTTTTTGATACAGTGATTTATGGATAGTGGTTTTATACTTTATCTTTTGGGCACGTGTTCCATGTTCTGAGCCTGGAATAGTTCATGTGGCCTCCACTGTATTTATAACATTGTACTCTCTGTGTGTGCATGTATGGATAAGTGAGTCTAGTAAATCAGTAAGGGATATCTGAGGAATAAACACTTCATACCCTATGCAGATTGTATTTTTGAAGGTACATATGTGTTCACAATCTTGACTCTATATAATGCCTTGCACAATTGGTGCATGTTAACTGTAGTGATGTATACCGGGTTTGACTCCCTTCACCTGTCCGCACTTTTACTAATAATAAAAAATAAATAGACCTATTTGATCGCCTCCTGTTCTTTGTCTTCGTTCTATTGCATTAGCGATTTGGTCTTATATTGTGGTCCTTATTCTGCATACTATATTACATTGTGCTTACTATTTATCATCGTTATGCAGAATTTATGTATGCCATTTCTTACTTTACTGTTTCTTAGGGGCAGCATCAGGGCCCGGTTACTTGGGTGGGAGAGAGCGGAAGCCGTAACCGTTAAAAACCGTTTTGCAACGTTTAAGAAAAGTGCCTCCCGTTGTGGGATGATGTTATTCTACTTGTATGTATGTTTTTATCTTTTTCAGAAAAATAAAACAGGTGTTGGACGGGCAGCCCGCGGATGGTCTGCATTTTGCTAAGGGGGAATGTGACGCCCTGGGCAAGCCAGGGGTCACAGGTAATGACATCACCACACCCTACAACCCAGTTAGGTACATCTAAGCTAAACCAGAAATCCTTGTTGCCTTCCCCAGGGGCTGATGTCCACACCAGGGGGTGGAGCCAGGCGGTTGGTCTCCACCCACCAAGGAGTTCACAGTCCTGGAGGAAGGGAAACACAGGCAGTTAGGGAGAGATAAGTGTTGGAGGAGGAAGTGAGAGGAGTTGAGTGGTAGAGGAGCAAGTAAAAAGAGGAAAGTGACAGTTTGAAAGCCTGAAGTTGGTCCGGGTGTGTGCCCCGGACTGAGACAGCAAGGTTAGCAGACGGTGGTGACCGTCTGCAGTGGAGGCTGATCGGAGGTTGCTGAAAGGACCGTGGGTGGGTGGTGGCCCGGCGGTACTGGACCGGTATACAAAGAGAAGCCAGCACCATTGGCAGGGGCCTTTCGGATCCCGGCAAGGCTAGAAGTCGCCGTGAATTTGCCAAATCCGTCAGTGAAGGGGACCTCCGGGTCTCCAAACAACTAAGTCCCGATTGAAGGCAACAGTCCAACTGTATGAGAGAGACACCGCCACCGCCAAGGCACCAGTTTCTCAGGGCCAGCCCCTGCGGGCAAAGAGGGGCTCCTCCGGCCCATATCCAAGTCGGGGAGCGGGTTACCGGTGGGAATCCATCGCTACCAACATTACACAAGGTGCAGGGAAAGAGACAGTCACCGTTAACTACCGGGGAAAAGCAACAACAGCCGTCCGTGGGAACCGTCTTTCCAGCCGTGTGTTTTACTGAGAACTGTGTCACCGTCTCAGGCTGAGTGAGTACCACCGTGCCGTGAGGCACAGCGCTGCCCCCCCGCGACCCTGCACCTCACCAGGCCCCACACCTGTCCTGCCATCCCTCATCCTACACCCCATCACTGGGCCCCGGGACAACCAACCCCTACCCACGGAGGGGAGAACTAACAACTCTGCTGCTCCCTGTCACCGCTCCCGGGATCCCCATACAGAGCAGCGGTGGTGTTACCAAAAATCACCACAACCGTGGGTGGCGTCACGGACAATAAATCCCCAAAACCAATCCCCCCCTTTTCACTCACGGGCGAGGAGCGCCGCTCGAGTCCCCGGGATCCGGCCCATCGCTCAAGCCACCGAGCAGCAGAGGCCGCTGCAGCAGCGGCAGCCGGACCCGAGCAGTGGGAGAGCGCGGCGTCCCCTCCTCCGCCCGCGACACTCCAAATGAACATCGATTCCATGCCTTTGCAAATGGAGCCTTGCTCATTTTGGGCTTCAAATCTTGAAAAATGGCCAGAGCTCTCCACTTACGCTTTGAAGATTTTGTCGTGTCCAGCTGCCAGCGTTGTCTCTGAACGTGTCTTCAGTGCTGCTGGGTGTGTGCTGACAGATAAGTGCACGTGTCTGTCCAGTGTCTGTCCAGTGACAATGTGGACAGACTAACATTCATCAAAATGAACAAGTCATGGATCCACAAGGAATTTACTACCCCTGTGTCATCCTGGGGAGAGTAAATGCTTGTGGATTTGGAATGTGCTTGATGCAAATCTACCTGTGAAGTGTACAACTGGGGCACAAGTGGTGCCACTGAAGGGGTGGGTGTGTGTGTGGCCCAATTTTTGGAAAAAAGGTAGACTCCGCTTGGAGTAACCCTCGCTTGCTGTGTTTTTTAAAAGGAGCCAAGATGAACAAGTCATGGTTCAGCAAAGACTTTGCTACCTACCCCGGTGTCATCCTGGTTACGGTTAAGGATGGCATATTTTTGAATGTGCTTGATGCAAATCTAGCTGTGAAGTGTACAACTGGGGCACAAGTGCTGCCACTGAAGGGGTGGGTGTGTGTGGGGCCCAATTTTTGGAAAAAAGGGAGACTCCGCTTGGAGTAACCCTTGCTTACATTGTTTTTAAAAATGATCCAAGATGAACAGAGCTGGGATCAGGAAAGACTTAGCTACCTACCCCGGTGTCATCCTGGGGACGGTTAAGGATGGCATATTTTTGAATTTGCTTGATGCAAATCTAGCTGTGAAGTGTACAACTGGGGCACAAGTGCAACCACTGAAGGGGTGGGTGTGTGTGGCCCAATTTTTGGAAAAAAGGGAGACTCCACTTGGAGTAACCCTTGCTTGCTGTGTTTTTTAAAAGGAGCCAAGATGAACAAGTCATGGTTCAGCAAAGACTTTGCTACCTACCCCGGGGTCATCCTGGGGACGGTTAAATATGGCGTATTTTTGATGTGCTTGATGCAAATCTAGCTGTGAAGTGTACAACTGGCGCACAAGTGCTGCTGTGACGCCCTGGGCAAGCCAGGGGTCACAGGTCATCACACCACCACACCCTACACCCCAGTTAGGAACACCAAAGCTAACCCAAAAATCCTTGTTGCCTTCCTCCAGAGGCTGATGTTCACACCAGGGGGTGGGCCAGGCGGTTGGCTCCGCCCACCGAGGAGTTCACAGCTCTGGAGGCGGGAAGAACCAGGAGTTCAGTTCAGGAGGTGAAGGAGTAAACATGGAGAACAGTTAAGGAAGTGAAAGTAGAAGGAAGTGAAGTGGTAGTGGAGCAAAGGAGAAAACTGGAGTAAAGGAGTAACAGTGACAGTAAGAAAGCCTGAAGCTGGTCCGGGTGTGTGCCCCGGACTGAGACAGCAAGGTCAGCAGACGGCGGTGATTGTCCGCAGGGGTGACTGCTCGGAGGTTCCTGGAAGGACCGCGGACGGGTGGTGACCTGGCGTTCTGGAGCAGTGTACAAGGAACAGTCAGCACCAGGGCAGGGGCCTCTCGGACCCCGGCAAGGCTAGGAGTTGCCACAATTTGCCAAATCCATCAGTGAAGGGGACGTCTGTCTCCCAACAACCAAGTCCCGATTGAAGGCAACAGCCCAACCATTAAAATAGAGACACCGCCACCGCCAGGGCACCAGTTTCTAAGGGCCAGCACCTGCGGGCAAAGAGTAGAGCTCCTCCGGTCCAGCTTGAAGCCGGGGAGCGGGTTACCGGTGGGAACCCATTGAAACCATCAACAACATTAGGTGCAGGAAAAGGGACATCACCGTCACCTACTGGGGAAGCAAGTGCAGCCGTCCGTGGGAACCATCTTTCCAGCCGTGTGTTTTACCGAGAACTGTGTTATCGTCTCAGGCTGAGTGAGTACCACAGTGCCGCAAGGCACAGCGCTGCCCCCGCGTCCCTGCGCCCACCAAGCCCTGCATCTCCCACCTCATCACTGGGCCCCGGGATCACCAACCCCTACCCACGGAGGGGCAACACAACAACTTGCTGCTTCACACCATCACTCCCGGGATCCCCACACCGAGCAGCGGTGGTGTCAACAAATCACCACAACCGTGGGTGGCGTCACGGACAATAGACTTTATCCTAAAACTCAATCCCCTTTCACTCACGGGCGAGGAGCGCCGCTCGAGACCCCCGGGATCCGGCCCACCGCTTGAGCCACCACTGAGCAGCAGCAGCCGGACCCGAGCAGAGGGGTGAGCGCAGTGCTGAAACCCTCCTCCCCGCCCGCGACACTGCCACTGAAGGGGTGGGTGTGTGTGTGGCCCAATTTTTGGAAAAAAGGGAGACTCCACTTGGAGTAACTCTTGCTTGCTGTGTTTTTTAAAAGGAGCCAAGATGAACAAGTCATGGTTCAGCAAAGACTTTGCTTTCTACCCCGGGGTCATCCTGGGGACGGTTGAGGATGGCATATTTTTGAATGTGCTTGATGCAAATCTAGCTATGAAGTGTACAACTGGGGCACAAGTGCTGCCACTGAAGGGGTGGGTGTGTGTGGGGCCCAATTTTTGGAAAAAAGGGAGACTCCGCTTGGAGTAACCCTTGCTTACATTGTTTTTAAAAATGATCCAAGATGAACAGAGCTGGGATCAGGAAAGACTTAGCTACCTACCCCGGTGTCATCCTGGGGACGGTTAAGGATGGCGTATTTTTGAATGTGCTTGATGGAAATCTAGCTGTGAAGTGTACAACTGGGGCACAAGTGCTGTCACTGAAGGGGTGGGTGTGTGTGTGGCCCAATTTTTGGAAAAAAGGGAGACTCCGCTTGGAGTAACCTTTGCTTACATTGTTTTTAAAAATGATCCAAGATGAACAGAGCTGGGTTCAGGAAAGACTTAGCTACCTACCCCGGTGTCATCCTGGGGACGGTTAAGGATGGCATATTTTTGAATGTGCTTGATGCAAATTTACCTGTGAAGTGTACAACTGGGGCACAAGTGCTGCCACTGAAGGGGTGGGTGTGTGTGTGGCCCAATTTTTGGAAAAAAGGGAGACTCTGCTTGGAGTAACCTTGCGGTGTTTTACATGATTTTAGAAGGGTGTGCCATGCCTATATCTGTGTCTCCTCCTCTTTTTTCTTGTCCAGCTCTTTTGTTTTCACATGAGTATATGTCCTTGTGTTAGGGCCAGGTGGACGGGCAGACCCAGGAGGTGGATCCACTGGGCCGAACTCCTTGATGATGGTAAGGGGTCCGGTAGCTGGAGCACTACAGGTAGCAGGGCAGTCCGTGCACAAGAGTATAATGGAGAAGTCCCTGGGACCACGGAGTCACTGATGGTAGTCCGGGTGACGGAGCTCAGGTTCGGAAGCCGAGATGATGTCAGGCGGAGTCCGGAACCGTTGGAGCGAGATGACGGGTCACCACAGGGATCCGAGATGGTACGGACTGTCAGGATGGCAGATAAGCAGCGTTCGGGGTGCGGGATGCGGCAGGACCGGATGACGAGGCAGGATCGGCTCTAGAAGAGAGATACGTAAGTATGGCAGAGAGACACAAGGAGACCTGACTCCTAGCTTGGGAAACACGAAGATCAGGCCCCGCCCACTTGGACATTAAACCCCTTTATACCCTGTACCTGTGTGCTTCATTTCCTGTCAATGGACGCTGGCCCTTTAAGAAAGGGTCAATGACCGCGCGCGCGCCCTAATGCGCATGCGCGCGGCCCGGGCGCCAGAAGCCAGAGCAGGAAGCTGAGAGGAGGAAGCAGCAGAGCCAAGCTGGAGCTGAGACGCCAACGGGCGCCGGGAGCGGGGACCAGGACGCCTGGGAAGCGCCGGCAAAGGATGTTGGAGCGCGGGGAGCGGTGGAGACCGGACTGAGGAACCGGGGAGCGAGGCAGGGGAGCCGGGGAGCGTGACAGGTGAGCCGGGGAGCAGCGCAGGGGACCCGGGGAGCGTGACAGTACCCCCCCCCCACGCCCCCCTCCCCGCAACTGGGACAGGAAGGCACGGATCAGCGGAGTACCCACATTCTCCCGGGGCTCCCAGGACCTATCCTCAGGACCATACCCTGCCCAGTCCACCAGGAAGAACTGTCGACCCCGTACGGTCTTCATGGCCACGATATCCCTTACCGCATAGATGTCGTCATCGGCTATAGGAGGAGGAGCCGAACTGGCAGCAGCGGAGAAGGGACCAAGGACAACCGGCTTGAGCAGGGAGACGTGGAAGGAGTTGGGTATCCTCATCGTGGCCGGGAGCTGGAGCTTGTAGGAGACCTCATTGATTTTGCTGAGGACTTTAAACGGCCCGATGTAGCGAGGACCCAGCTTGTAGGATGGTATCTCCAATCGGACGTACTTGGAAGCAAGCCAGACTAGATCACCAGGAGAGAAACACGGAGGGTCCAGATGTCTCTTGTCTGCATGTCTCTTCATCCGCAGGGTAGCACGCCCCAGGGACGCCTTGACAGAGTCCCAAATGGTTGCAAAGTCACGGGCTACAGCATCAGCAGCAGGGACATCCGAAGAAGGCGATACAGGCAATGGAACGGAGGGCTGAAGTCCGTAAACGACATGAAAGGGAGAGCTGGAGGAGGACTCACTGACGTGGTGGTTATGGGAGAACTCAGCCCAAGGAAGAAGCGTGGACCAGTCGTCGTGATGGGCGTTGACGTAGTGTCGTAAGAAGGAGGTCAAGATTTGATTGACCCTTTCCACTTGGCCATTAGACTGAGGATGGTAGGCAGAAGAAAAGTCCAGAGTCACTCCCAGATGTTTGCAGAGAGCCATCCAGAAGCGGGAGGTGAACTGAGTTCCTCTGTCGGACACGATGTGTGATGGAAAGCCATGCAAGCGGAAGATGTGATGTATATAGGCGTCCGCGAGTTCCTGAGCAGAGGGCAGTCCAGCCATAGGGACGAAATGAGCCATTTTAGAGAACCGGTCCACCACGACCCATATGACTGTGTGTCCGGAGGACAATGGCAAGTCCGTAATAAAGTCCATTGCAATGTGTTGCCACGGAACTGAGGGTATAGGCAGAGGCAGAAGACGGCCATAAGGCAGATGTTTGGGCGTCTTGTTCCTGGCACAAGAGGGGCAGGCAGAGACAAAAGCAGCGACGTCCGTGCGAAGGGATGGCCACCAGTAATGACGTACAATCGCACTCCATGTTCTCTTTTGACCAGCATGACCGGCTGTTTTCGAGGCATGGCCCCAGTGTAACACTTTTTGCCTATCAGTCTCAGAGACATAGGTCTTCCCGGGCGGTATCTGGGCCAGGGTGACTGGAGCCACCGGAATGATTTTACTAGGACAAATGATGGGTTGGGATGTCACCTCCTCCTGCTCCATGGGCATGAAAGACCTGGACAAGGCATCAGCGCGTACATTCTTGTCCGCGGGTCGGAAATGGAGCTGGAAATCGAACCTGGCAAAGAACAAGGACCACCTGGCTTGCCGTGGGTTCAGTCGCTGAGCGGACCGCAGGTATTCCAGGTTCTTGTGGTCCGTGTAAATGATTACGGGGTACACTGCTCCTTCCAGAAGGTAGCGCCATTCCTCCAGAGCCAGGTTTACTGCCAATAGCTCTCGGTCACCGATGGTGTAGTTGCGTTCAGGTGCTGAGAAGCTCTTGGAGAAGAAACCGCAAGTCACCATCTTCCCGGAGGAGGACTTCTGCATGAGCACTGCTCCGGCTCCCGAGGAGGAGGCATCCACCTCCATGGTGAACTGGCGGTTTAACTCCGGACGATGGAGCACAGGAGAGGAGGCAAATGCCCGCTTCAGAGAGCCAAATGCGGCGTCGGCCGCAGGTGACCAGTCCTTTGGATTAGCCTCCTTCTTGGTCAAGGCGGAGAGAGGAGCGGTCAGAGCAGAGAAGTGAGGGATGAACTGGCGGTAGTAGTTGGCGAATCCCAGAAAGCGTTGGATTGCCTTCAGTCCAGAAGGAGGAGGCCAGTTGAGAATGGAGGAGACCTTCTTTGGATCCATCTGCAGTCCGGTATCGGAGATGATGTAACCTAGGAAGGGGAGAGAAGACTGCTCAAAGACACACTTCTCGTACTTGGCGTACAGACGATTCTCTCTCAGTCTTTGTAGAACCAGCTGCACGTTCTCTCTGTGGGTCTGGAGATCCGGAGAGAAGACAAGGATATCATCCAGATACACCACCACACAGACGTGAAGAAAGTCCCGGAAAACGTCGTTCACCAATTCTTGAAAGACTGCTGGTGCGTTACACAGACCGAAGGGCATCACGCAGTATTCATAGTGCCCATCGCGAGTATTGAACGCGGTCTTCCATTCGTCCCCAGAGCGGATGCGGACCAGGTTGTAGGCACCCCGAAGGTCCAATTTGGTGAACACACGAGCTCCTCTAAGCCGGTCAAACAATTCGGGGATGAGCGGCAGAGGGTACTTGTTTTTCACGGTGATTTGGTTCAATCCCCGGTAGTCTATACATGGGCGTAAGTCGCCCTCTTTCTTCTTCACGAAGAAGAAGCCTGCTCCAGCAGGAGAGGAGGATCTCCGAATGAATCCCCTTGCCAGGCTCTCTGTGATGTAAGTAGACATGGCCCTTGTTTCGGCTGGAGACAATGGATATATCCGTCCTCGAGGTGGTGTTGTTCCCGGGAGCAGGTCGATGGCACAATCGTACGGACGATGTGGCGGAAGTACCTCAGATTCCTTTTTATCAAAGACGTCCGCGAAGGACCAATAGGCCGAGGGCAGTCCTGGTAGGTTCTCTGGAACCGGAGGTTGTCGGATGGGTTGTATGGTCTTCAGACAGTTCTCATGGCACGAAAAGCCCCATCGGGTGATTTCACCAGTGCCCCAGCTGACTGATGGTTCGTGTGTCCGTAACCAGGGAAGTCCCAGCAGGATTTGATGGGACATGTGTGGGAGGACGTAGAGAGCGATGTTCTCGGTGTGCAGGGCACCGATACGCAGTTCGACCGGCCTGGTGATCCAGGAGATGGTGTCAGATAGGGGTCTCCCATCCACAGAGGCAATCACGAGGGGTTTGTCAAGTGGAGTAACAGGCACCTGGTACTTGTCCACCGTGGCCTGCTGGATGAAATTGCCTGCTGCCCCGGAATCGAGGTACGCCTCAGCCGTGAACCGCGTCTCTCCCGTTGTCACTTGCACAGTCCACGTAACCGGGTCTGAGAGAGTCCCAGCACCTAGGGTGGCCTCTCCTACCAACCCTAGGCTTTGGAGTTTCCCGGCCTCTCTGGACAGGAGCGTAGCAGGTGTGTGCCCTCTCCGCAGTAGAAGCAGAGGCCCTTGGCGAGCCGCTATGCTCGACGTTGTTCAGACTGCCGCACACGGTCGATCTGCATGGGCTCGTGGACGGAGACACCAGATGCCGTTGACTGTAGTACGGCGGGCTTCTGCGGAGGAGAGGAATGCCGTACCGGACGTCTCTCACGGGACACCTCTTTGGATCGCTCCTGAAAGCGAATGTCCACTCGAGTCGCTAGGGTAATCAGGGCATCCAGGGTGGACGGTACGTCACGACCAGCCAGCTCATCTTTAATTCGACCCGAGAGTCCTTCCCAGAAGGCGGCGGTTAGGGCCTCGTTGTTCCAGCCGAGTTCCGAAGCCAAGGTGCGAAAACGGATTGCGTATTGACCCACCGTCAGAGTCCCCTGACGTAACCGGAGAAGAGATGAAGCAGACGCGGAGGCGCGTCCGGGCTCGTCAAAGGTGCCACGAAATGCCTGCAGGAACTCCTGGATGTTCGTGGTCACAGGATCCTCCTTTTCCCACAAAGGGTTCATCCACGCCAGTGCCTCACCCTCTAGATGGGACATGATGAAGGCGACCTTGGCTTGGTCGGAGGCAAACAAATGCGGCAGCTGCGTGAAATGGAGGGAGCATTGGTTTATGAAACCCCTGCAGGTCTTGGGATCTCCGGCGTACCGGGGTGGTGAGGCCAAACGAAGTCTGGAAGCATCCGAAGAGGCTGCCACGGGGGCTGGAGCCGTGGATTGGCTAGTGGAAGCCCGAGACGCTGAAGATGTAATCGACGCTTGTAGCGTGTTCAGGCGGGCATCCACCGAAGTCATGAAGTTCAGCATGCGGGTCTGGGTCTCATGCTGGCGTTGGAGTTCCTCCTGCAAGGCCGCTAGTGCTTCAGCGGGATCCATGGCCTGATCTTACTGTTAGGGCCAGGTGGACGGGCAGACCCAGGAGGTGGATCCACTGGGCCGAACTCCTTGATGATGGTAAGGGGTCCGGTAGCTGGAGCACTACAGGTAGCAGGGCAGTCCGTGCACAAGAGTATAATGGAGAAGTCCCTGGGACCACGGAGTCACTGATGGTAGTCCGGGTGACGGAGCTCAGGTTCGGAAGCCGAGATGATGTCAGGCGGAGTCCGGAACCGTTGGAGCGAGATGACGGGTCACCACAGGGATCCGAGATGGTACGGACTGTCAGGATGGCAGATAAGCAGCGTTCGGGGTGCGGGATGCGGCAGGACCGGATGACGAGGCAGGATCGGCTCTAGAAGAGAGTTACGTAAGTATGGCAGAGAGACACAAGGAGACCTGACTCCTAGCTTGGGAAACACAAAGATCAGGCCCCGCCCACTTGGACATTAAACCCCTTTATACCCTGTACCTGTGTGCTTCATTTCCTGTCAATGGACGCTGGCCCTTTAAGAAAGGGTCAATGACCGCGCGCGCGCCCTAATGCGCATGCGCGCAGCCCGGGTGCCAGAAGCCAGAGCAGGAAGCTGAGAGGAGGAAGCAGCAGAGCCGAGCTGGAGCTGAGACGCCGACGGGCGCCGGGAGCGGGGACCAGGACGCCTGGGAAGCGCCGGCAAAGGATGCTGGAGCGCGGGGAGCGGTGGAGACCGGACTGAGGAACCGGGGAGCGAGGCAGGGGAGCCGGGGAGCGTGACAGGTGAGCCGGGGAGCAGCGCAGGGGACCCGGGGAGCGTGACACCTTGTCACTTTCCCATGTGTTTGTGTTGTGTTGTGAGTTGTTTGTCACCTTTTGGACACCTTTGAGGGTGTTTTCTAGGTGTTTTTATGTGTTTGTGATTGCCTACCATTGTTTCCTATGTGGTTCGAGTGGTTCGCCGAACCGGTTCGCCGAACCGAACTCGAACGAGACCTCCATTCGGCGAACCGAACTCGAGCCGAACCGCGACCGGTTCGCTCATCTCTATTCACTACATAACTAATTCCATCATATTAATATTTTTACCCGTGGACGGAGGGGGGTTTAATATAATATAACAGATTTGTATAGTTGGTAAATATGTATAATATTTGCCTCAGCCTTTCTATAAGAGCAAATATGATTAAATAATGAGTCCTCCCTTCTGTCATACGCTGCCAGTTCCATGTCGTCCATGTTTATAATGAAGGACATCGCCAGTCAGTATGTGTCGGTGAGTTGCCACTTTTTAGAAATAAACTCATGAATTGTATACAGATGATATGATGCTGTACGTCTTCTTAGGACATTCTGCTTCCATATCAATCAAACCATGAAAAACAAGGCTGCATCATTTTAAAAATTAAAATGGCACAAAAAGGAAACAAAATAATCTCTTCTTGGCGTCTTTCTACAATTTAACCTAATTTCGTCTCAGTGATATATGTGATGATGGAAAAGTATAGAAATAAACAGGATTAGTGTATTAAGTGTGTATATTTTATTTTCATACAGTATGAAAACAAATTGAATAATATATAAAATAGCATAGAGATTAATAGAGAGAGCTTCTGGAGGACATGCATGTAGTCTCCTTGTTATGAAAAGAAATGTGGCTGTCACCGCTCCAACCTCTGTCTTTCCACTGATATTGGAATGCAGAAGAGTCACAGTGCCTTCACTTTTGTCTCCCCAGTTTTATACTTCTGTCCTTCAGCACCGGGCATTTAATGTATTCATTATAAGGGTCACCTACTGCTGTCTGTTCCGCTGCCAGCTTGACAAGCATCACATCCTTTTCATTCCCTTGGGCAAAACCATTATATTAGTGTAACTTTCTATATACATTGTGATATATGTACTGAACATTAGAAAATGTACTGTTACAATTAGATTGTGCGTACAAAAAAAAGAGATTCTTACAAACCATTACCAAATATTATACAGTCAGCTGCTTGAAATATACCAGTCTGTCCATCTCTGATGAATAGGGACTAGTGATGAGCGAGCATGCTTGTAACTACTCGGTACTCGCACGAGTATCGCTGTACTCGGGCTGCTCGGCGGGGACCGAGTAATCTCGCGATACTCGTGCTGTACTCGTGGTCTTCATCCCTGCATGTTGGCGCTCTTTTGAGAGCCAGCCCTCATGCAGGGATTGGCTGGCAGACCACTGCAATGCCACAGCCCTGTTAGTTGTGGAATTGCAGTGATTGGCCGGCCTGCACAGCGTGACCGAGCATTTATACCGGCCAGCGCGCTGTGCTCTGCTCACAGCTATCCAGACAGTGAGTGCAGGGTGAGTGTCGCTGATTCAGGGAAAGCTTTGCGGCCCTTTATAGCTTTTTCAGTTGCAGGGCTGCAAACAGTGTGACCAAAAGTCCTTCTCAGGACTATTCTAGTTGTATACAGGCAGGCAGGGTATAGCCAGGTCGGAGTACAGTAGCAGAGTCCTTCTCAGGACTATTGTTGCTATATACAGGCAGGGTATAGCCAGGTCTGAATACAGGCTAGTGACCAGAAGAGTCCTTGTCAGGACTATTGTACCAGTATACAGGCAGGCAGGCAGGCAGGGTATATATAGCCATTCCTAGTGGTGACCGTATACCAGCCTTCATCATATCTGGGGCTGGTGTACACAGTCTAAAACAGTCCAGATAGTGTCTGACTTGTCTGTAATTGTCGCTCCCCAAAAAAACCTGTTAGGTTCTTATTGCGTCCGTGCTTGGTTTTTAAAACCGCACGTGTGTGCCTGTCGGTGGCAGCGTACAGGTGCACGTGTGTGCAATTTCCACAAACTTTGATATAACGCACAAGTAGTGAATACACGTCAGCACAGCATTGCAAAATGCGCAAGGGCATTGGCAAGGAACAAGGAAGTGGACGTGATGGTGGTGCAGGCAGAGGCCGAGGTCGTGGGCAAGCTCTAATTTCGCCACAACAAAGGGCCACATCTAGTCGCTCGCACGTCCTGTCCCAAATTCTTGGGGACCGCAGCAGTACACCGCTCTTGAACCAAGACCAGTGTCAACAGGTTGTTAGTTGGATAGCAGATAATGCTTCCAGTCAGATTGGCACCACCACAAACACTCTGTCTTCCACACGGTCAAGTGTCAGTAGCCGTGATACTGCACCGCACATTTATGAACCTGACCCTCCTTCCTACCACCAGGCTGAGTACACGTCCTCCTCGGACATTAATGATCCCACACTTGGACACTCGGAAGAGCTGTTCACGTTTCCATTCACACATTCTGGCCTCTCGCCAGCTCATATTGAAGTGGGTCATGAGGAGATCGTCTGTACAGATGGCCAAATATTTGAGCAGCCACGTTCTCACGAAGTTGGCAACGTGTCTCAACAAGTGGTGGACGATGATGAGACACAATTGTCAGGAAGTCAGGAGGAGGAGCAGGGTGCGGAAGAGGAAGACGACGTGGTGGATGATCCAGTAACTGACCCAACCTGGCAGGAGGATATGCAGAGCGAGGACAGCAGTGCACAGGGGGAGGGAGGCGTAGCATCACAACAGGCAGTAAGAAGCAGGGTGGTGGCCCCAGGCAGAAGTCAGGCAACCGTTCCCCGGAACAACACAACGACACAAGGTGCCTGTACAAATGTTAGGTCTTCCCGAGTCTGGCAGTTATTTAAGTTGGATCCAGATGATTCTAAAAAGGCCATTTGCAACACCTGCCGTGCCAGCATCAGCAGGGGTACCAAAACTAGCAGCCTGACCACCACCAGCATGATCAGGCACATGTCAGCCAAGCACCCGACTTTGTGGGAAGTACAACAGAGTCGAGGAGCAGTGCTTGCTGATGTCACTGCTACGTCTTCGCTGGTTGTGCATGCGAGCCAATCCCCTGTCCATGCTGCCTGCGAACAAGCCTCCTCCACTCCTGCACCTGCAGTTGCCTACGCAGAAAGAACACCATCATCAAGCACGTCCTTGTCCCAGCGCAGCGTTCAGTTATCCATTCAGCAAACCTTTGAACGCAGGCGCAAATACACTGCCAACACCCCACATGCCACAGTTCTAAATGCTAACATTTCGCGACTGCTTGCGCTGGAAATGTTGCCTTTTAGGCTGGTGGAGACAGAAGCATTCCATGACCTGATGGCGGCAGCTGTCCCACGTTACTCGGTCCCCAGCCGCCACTATTTCTCCCGGTGTGCCGTCCCCGCGTTGCATAACCACGTGTCACAAAACATCACACGTGCCCTGAACAACGCTGTTTCACCCAAGGTCCACCTAACCACAGACACGTGGACAAGTGCTTGTGGGCAAGGCCGCTACATCTCGTTGACGGCACACTGGGTTAATATTGTGGAAGCTTGGACCCAGTCTGAGCGAGGGACGGAACACGTCCTTCCCACACCAAGGTTTGCAGGCCCTACCTCAGTCAGTGTTTCACCCACACTCTACAGCTCCGGAATGTCATGCTCTTCAGCCTCCTCCTCCTCCTGCGCATCCTCATCCACTGTACCCTCCACACCAGTTCCAAGCTGGAAGCACTGCAGCACTGCCTCGGCGAAGCGGCAACAGGCTGTGCTGAAGCTAATCTGCATAGGTGACAAACCCCACAATGCAGAAGAGCTGTGGACAGCTCTGAAACAGCAGGCAGATCACTGGCTCACACCTCTGAACCTAAAGCCAGGAAAGGTCGTGTGTGACAATGGCCGGAACCTGGTGGCGGCTTTGAGGCGAGGCCAGCTGACACATGTTCCATGCGTGGCCCATGTGCTCAACCTCGTGATTCAGCGGTTTCTAAAGTCATACCCAGAGCTGTCTGATCTGCTGGTAAAAGTTCGCCGCCTGTCTGCACATTTTCGAAAGTCACCTACTGCTTCAGCCGGCCTTGCCGGCTTTCAGCGCAGTTTGCATCTTCCGGCTCACAGACTGGTGTGTGATGTCCCCACGCGTTGGAATTCAACTCTGCACATGTTGGTCTGGATATGTGAGCAGAAGAGGGCAGTTGTTGAGTACCTGCATCACCTAAGCCGTCGGGAAATGGTTCAAATTCCACACATAACACCTGAGGAATGGAGATGGATGTCAGACCTATGTACCATCCTCCAAAACTTTGAGGACTCCACCAAGATGGTGAGTGGTGATGACGCCATTATTAGCATCACCATACCGCTACTCTGCCTTCTAAAACGGTCTCTGCTGAAAAACAAACATGATGCATTGCAGGCGGAGCGCGATGAGTTGCAGCAAGAAACAGTAGTGGGTGTGGGTGATAACACACAGCCCAGCCTCGTCTCATCACAACGTGCAGTGGAGGACTATGACGAGGAGGAGGATGAAGACATGGAGCAACTCTCTGGCCAAATTGAGGATATGACATGCACACCAGTCATATCCTCGGTTCAGCGTGGCTGGCCAGAGGACAGGGTAGATGAGGAGGAGGAGGAGGAGGAGGAGGACAGCATGTTCAGTCATCTTGTTGGTCAGGCTACTGAAGTCCTGGCTGTTAAGAGTCTGGCGCACATGGCTGACTTTATGGTAAGCTGCCTGTCTCGTGACCCTCGTGTTAAGAACATCTTGGCCGACAATCATTACTGGTTGGTAACACTGTTAGACCCACGCTACAAGGAGAACTTTTTGTCTCTTATTCCCGTGGAGGAGAGGTCAACCAAAATGCAGCAGTTCCGGAAGGCCATAGTCACGGAAGTAGGCAAAGCATTCCCCTCACAAAACGCTAGCGGCATAGGTCAGGAATCATTGGACAACCGAGGCGTACAGCTGAGAGAGGCACAAGTCCAATCCGCCAGAGGTAGGGGAACAGTCTTTAAGATGTGGGACAGTTTTCTCAGCCCCTCACGTACCACAGCCCCTGAAGTGCGGGGTAGTGCCACAAGAAATCCTAAGTTTGCCCAGATGCTGAAGGAGTACCTTGCAGATCGAACAACTGTACTCCGACATTCCTCTGTGCCTTACAATTATTGGGTATCCAAGCTGGACACGTGGCATGAATTGGCTCTCTACGCCTTGGAAGTCCTGGCCTGCCCTGCCGCTAGCGTTTTGTCAGAGCGTGTTTTTAGTGCCGCAGGTGGAATCATTACAGATAAACGCACCCGCCTGTCAACTGAAAATGCTGACAGGCTGACTCTGATCAAGATGAACAAGGGTTGGATTGGGCCAGACTTCACCACACCACCAGCAAATGAGAGCGGAATTTAAAGTTTGCCATGTACCTCCACTCACCCATGGGTACACACTTCTGGACTTTGGATAATCGCTGGACTGCTCCTCCTTCTCCTCATGCGCCACCATGATGACCGTTACAAATTGCAATACTTAGGCCTTTGTTTCAGGTATACCCCCAGTGGTAAATTTTTTCGCCCATTCTTTGCAGAATGGACATTACAATGACAGGAGAACCGCTCCTTTGCAATGGGAACAATGTTTTGAGGCCCTCATGCACGTCTCTATCCAGGGACAACGTGGAGCCTCCCAATTTTTGGCTGCCCTGCCAAAGGGCTATACTACAATAGACCCACTTCCTTCCAATGGGCACTTCAGGTTTACAGGCCCTCATGCACGTCTCTACCCAGGGACAACGTGGAGCCTCCCAATTTTTGGCTGCCCTGCCTAAGGGCTATACTATAATACACCCACTTCCTGACAATGGACACTTAATGTTTTGAGGCCCTCATGCACGTCTCTATCCAGGGACAACGTGGAGCCTCCCAATTTTTGGCTGCCCTGCCAAAGGGCTATACTACAATAGACCCACTTCCTTCCAATGGGCACTTCAGGTTTACAGGCCCTCATGCACGTCTCTACCCAGGGACAACGTGGAGCCTCCCAATTTTTGGCTGCCCTGCCTAAGGGCTATACTATAATACACCCACTTCCTGACAATGGACACTTAATGTTTTGAGGCCCTCATGCACGTCTCTATCCAGGGACAACGTGGAGCCTCCCAATTTTTGGCTGCCCTGCCAAAGGGCTATACTACAATAGACCCACTTCCTTCCAATGGGCACTTCAGGTTTACAGGCCCTCATGCACGTCTCTACCCAGGGACAACGTGGAGCCTCCCAATTTTTGGCTGCCCTGCCTAAGGGCTATACTATAATACACCCACTTCCTTCCAATGGGCACTTCAGGTTTACAGGCCCTCATGCACGTCTCTACCCAGGGACAACGTGGAGCCTCCCAATTTTTGGCTGCCCTGCCTAAGGGCTATACTATAATACACCCACTTCCTGACAATGGACACTTAATGTTTTGAGGCCCTCATGCACGTCTCTATCCAGGGACAACGTGGAGCCTCCCAATTTTTGGCTGCCCTGCCAAAGGGCTATACTACAATAGACCCACTTCCTTCCAATGGGCACTTCAGGTTTACAGGCCCTCATGCACGTCTCTACCCAGGGACAACGTGGAGCCTCCCAATTTTTGGCTGCCCTGCCTAAGGGCTATACTACAATAGACCCACTTCCTTACAATGGGCACTTCAGGTTTACAGGCCCTCATGCACGTCTGTATGCAGGGGCATTGGTGAACCTCACAATTTTGGACTGCCCTGGCAAAGGAAAATACTACAAAGACTCACTTCCTCAAAATGGGCACATTAGACTCAAGAGGCCTTCATGTACGTCTCTTCTCAGGGACATCGGAGTGCCACACAATGTTTTCACGTAAAATCTTTCATGTATTAATCTCAAAAAGTAACATACACCAGCTCTATCTTACTATTGGGTATGTGCCCTTAACATTTCCGCCATGAAAAATCATTTTGGGGTCATTTTGGAAGGTTTTCTGGTGAGTCCGTAAAAATGGCGTAAAACGCGGACAAAATTGTTCACAGCTGTGACTTTTCAGTGATAAATGCTTCAAGGGGTCTTCCCCATGCTGTTGCCATGTCATTTGAGCACTCTTCTGAGACTTTTGTGACATTTTTAGGGTTTCTCCATGCTGCCGGGGGGTCATTTCACAAAAATACTCGGGTCTCCCATAGGATAACATTGGGCTCGTTGCTCGGGCCGAGTACACGAGTATCTTGGGAGGCTCGGCCCGAGCTTCGAGCACCCGAGCTTTTTAGTACTCGCTCATCACTAATAGGGACATGCCATGCTCGCTGCAGTCTTAGTGCAGCATGGTATTTCACAGCGTATTTTTACACCTAACGTTTTTAATATTTTAAGGTCAATGTGACCAGAATTTCAGTTGCGTTCTCTTAACTTCTCATGAAACAAGCAAACTTTTAGGCTATGTGCGCATTTTCTTAAGGAAAATCCGGACCCTCTTAAAGAATCTCGCACCCGCAGTAAAAGACCGCACCAAAACCGCAATGAAATCCGCATGCGGTTCTACCGCGGTTTGCCGTGGATTTACCACTTATTTGCCTCAAGTTGGTCCCTGCAGATTTTTACCATTATCTATGGCAAAATCCGCAGGTACCTGCAGAAAAGAAGTGACATACTCATTAATTCTGCAGCGGAAAATTCGCGGGT